>NC_045175.1:12435037-12497537 GCF_900700415.2 Clupea harengus | reverse complement strand
ACAGGTTGTCCACTCTGACCAGTCTTACTGCATACCTAACCGTTCAATTTTTGATAATATAACCTTAGTAAGAGATTTGCTGGCAGTCTTTGGAAATCTGGGTACCAATGCTGGGCTGATTTCACTAGACCAGCAAAAGGCCTTTGATCGTGTGGAACATCCATATCTGTGGTACACATTGGAGTCCTTAGGATTTAGTGTGGGTTTTATATCTATGATCAGAACCATGTACTGTAACATTGAAAGTATTGTGAAGGTGAATGGTGGCCTGAGTGCTCCTTTTAAGGTACAAAGAGGGGTCAGGCAGGGATGTCCCATGTCGGGTATGTTATATTCTATTGCGATAGAACCTTTTTTGCACAAGTTACGCGCCAACTTGAAAGGTCTTTCGGTGCCATGCTGTAATGACCGTTTCTTTTTGTCTGCCTATGCAGATGATGTTATTGTTTTCATAAATGATGATGATGATATAAATGTACTTAAGAATGTTGTGCAAGAATTTAATCTGCTTTCCTCTGCAAGGGTGAACTGGGGGAAAAGCGAAGCTCTCATAATAGGGGAGTGGATTGGACAACGCCCAGGTTTACCAGGGGGCTTGTCTTGGAAGAAGGGGGGGTTGAAATATCTCGGCGTCTTTTTAGGTGATGACACTGTGACTAACAAGAACTGGGAAGGGGTTTTGGACAAGGTCAGAGGACGCTTAGATAAGTGGAGATGGCTGCTCCCCCAATTGTCGTACAGGGGACGCGCAATCATCATCAATAACTTGGTGGCCTCTGCACTATGGCACAAATTTGCTTGTGTTGAACCTCCTGTTGGGCTCATTGAAAGCATTCAGAAGGAGATGGTGAATTTTTTCTGGGACAAGTTGCATTGGGTCCCCCAAGCAGTTCTTTTTCTTTCAAAAGAGGACGGGGGACAAGGACTTATACACCTGGCCAGCAGAAGAGACACTTACAGGTTACAGTTTATTCAGAAACTGTTTACTGGACCGAGTGATCTGGCGTGGAGACCGCTAGCTTACAGCATTCTGCGTGGAGTTGGTGGTATGGGTCTAGACATTGCGCTTTTCCAAATGGAGTATAAGCAACTTGGCTATAGTGGATTACCAGCTTTCTACACAAGCCTGTTTAAGGTCTGGGGATTGTTTACCCATCGGTGGTGTGATGCTTTATCCTCCCTGCATTGGCTGTTTGAGGAGCCCATTGTGTTTGGGGCTCGGCTGGACGTGTCTGGTGTGGACATGCCTGGTCTCACGGGTTTGCTCTGCACAAAAAAAGCCGTACAACTGCGTCACATTGTCTACAAGGCGGGTGGTGATTTACAAAATGCAAAGGCAGTAGCCTCTTTCCTAGGGATAAAATCCACAAGGTATGTGGAAAGATTTCTTTGCAAACTTGCTGGGGTTCTCAATCTTCAAGAGAGAGGTCTTCTGGAGGATTATGCCAATGGCAGTGCCTTCTGCAATAACAATGATGTAATTCCAAACATCGAAATCACACCAGCTTTGCTTGAGACAGGTCACGTAAATCCCTTGCTAGAGGTTGGGGAACTTGAACAATGTGATTTTTTTTCTGTTACAGGGAAGGTTCTATATAAAAACCTAGTCAAAGTGATAAATAAGAATTCCTTGAAGGGGAGAATGGACACTGTTTGGAGAGTGAAACTTGGCATTGGATTACAAACTAAGCCAGTGTGGAGAACGATCTATAAAACTCCACTGAATAAAAGAACTGGGGACCTGCAATGGCGAATCCTACATGGGGCCATTGCAGTCAATGCTTTAACCTCGGCAATGAACCCCACAGTATGTGACAGGTGTCCATTCTGCCTGGAAAGAGAGACAATTTATCACTGTTTCATGGAATGTTTCAGACTTGGTCCTTTATTTAGCATGTTAAGTGTTATGTTTCTTTCTTTGGGGACAGTGTTCACCAAACAGGGTTTTATCTTTGGATTCACGTATAATAGGATGCAGAGGTCAAAGTGTCAGCTCATTAATTTTATTATTGGGCAAGCTAAACTTGCGGTCTACCTGAGCAGGAAAAACATGGTGCAACGGAAACCAGGGGAAATTATTCCGGTTTTCAAGAACTTAATAAAGTCTAGGATTCTTATTGATTTTCATTTTTATAAATTAATGAGTGCAATTGAGGTCTTTGAGGATCTGTGGTGTTATCATGGTGCTCTGTGTTCTGTGTTAAATGATGATTTATTTTTCGCTCCTTTGTTGGAATAATTGATTCTTGTTTTTCTTTTTTTGTTATATAATGTATAGTGTATGAGGGGTTTGATACCCCAAAACCCATTAAAAGTTTTTTATAAAATCAAAATCTCCCTCTCTCTCTCTCTCTCTCTCTCCCTCTCCCTCCCTCTCTCTCTCTCTCTCTCCCTCCCTCTCCCTCTCTCTCTCCCTCTCCCTCCCTCTCCCTCTCTCTCAATTTTTTTTTTTTCAATTTTCAATGGCTTTATTGGCATGAATGTATGGTACACTGTTGCCAAAGCACTTAAACAATAAGAACAATAATAATAACAACAATAATAACAACAATGGTAATACAGGAACAGATAAGTTAATTAAATAATAAAAAAATAAATAAAAATACATAAAATAAAAATGCTTAAATAAAAAACATTACAATTATAATAATTACGTAAAGAAAAAACATAGACAGATAAGAATAGATACAAAAAAAAAAAAAAACAAAAAAAAAAAAAACACTATGAGTTCAGGCCTATGTTTATTGGTGGTATGGCCTGCTCTCGGAGGATGTGGCAGGACTGCACATATTCGGAGGCTAAAATGTTACATGTCTCTATTACCCCCAGGAGGAATGGTAGTTTTTGTTGGTTCGTTAGGTTTATGAAACCTGGGTGGATGTATTCAAATTGTTTGTAATATGCACTTCTTATATTGTGGTATTTTGTACATTCCGTCAGAAAATGAGGCTCATTTTCGACAGCGTTAATATTGCAGTGGACGCATAGTCTCCCTTCGGGAGCCACCCAGCATTGTCTCTCTCTCTCTCTCCCTCCCTCTCCCTCTCTCTCTCTCTCTCTCTCTCCCTCTCCCTCCCTCTCCCTCTCTCTCTCTCTCTCCCTCCCTCTCGCTCTCGCTCTCTCTCTCTCTCTCTCTCTCTCTCTCTCTCTCGCTCTCTCTCTCTCTCTCTGAGAGTGGGCCCGTGCCTCTCTCTGGCCTGCCAGGATGTGGGTGAGCCCCACAAGCTTGTTGTTGTTGTTCAATACATTTACTTATATGCAACTCCAGAGTCCTGAGGTAACTTGAGTGAATTAATCACCTAACAGTAGCCCTTTATAAACAAGAACAGTCTGTCAGACAGCCTTATGTAATATATTTGCTGATAATATCAGCACACTACTAGCTTTCGCTTTTGGCAAACAATATTTGCGTGTGATGAGTTGGGTGCGCAAACTTGTGCACAAAAACAAATGTTTTGCATGTGATGTGAGATATACACGGAAGAACCTTCTGATATTCAAACTCTTGGTACAGTTGTGCACATACTATATGTACATTATTATTATTATTATTATTATCATTATTACTAATCAATGAATAACTAATAATTAATATAAACATTGTTATTATTATCACTTTATTTAGACCACCTAAACAGTTTAAAGTAAACTTTAGTACTTCAGTGGGATATGTGTGTGTGTGTGTCTGTGTGTGAACATGCAGAGTGTCATTCCCCACTTTGAACAATGGGGCCTTTTCGAGCCCCACCTGTCCCTCATCGCTACAATAAAATGGTAGGCCAAGCTTAACATTGTCAAATGTATTGAAATAACGATACGTTCTAAATCTTAATCAATGACAAATAACATCAGTTCAAAAATAGAGAAAATCAATAACAAATAATATCAGTTCAGAAATCGAGAAAATAAAAGTGCAATGGTGTCAATCCTTGCCTCAAATGTGCTGAGTTCCAAAAATAAAGAAAAAGGGCCTACTATGCAATCGTGTTATCAATGGTAGGCCAATCTAAATATTTACATTTACATTTACATTTAGTCATTTAGCAGACGCTTTTGTCCAAACCGACGTACAAGGGAGAGAACAGTCAAGCTACGAGCAATAGAACCTGGTGTAACAATAAATACTACTTTACATAAGAAATATAAAAAACTAAATAGAAAAGAAAAAGAAGTGCAGGAATGTAACTGCTGTAATTGCAAGTTAAGCACTAGTCGAAGTGCCAGTTAGGACGGGAGGTGCTCCCTGAAGAATTGGGTCTTCAAAAGCTTCTTAAAGGTAGAGAGGGACGCCCCTGCTCTGGTAGTGCTAGGCAGTTCATTCCACCAACGTGGAACTACAAATGAGAATAGTCTGGACTGCCGTACTTGCACAGACGGCAGCGCAACGACGCTCACTAGAAGAGCGCAGCATCTCCCATGTACGTCGCTTTGGTGAAAGCGTCTAATAAAAGACTGAATTTAATTCCAAAGACTCTTCTAATTTTCACCCTGAGCAGTACTGTGTGCACCTGGACAAACTGGCAGCGGAGTTCAGTCGACTTTTTGGTGAGTTAGACATCATGGAGGATATTGCTGCATTTGTTTCAAACCCATTTCTGCCTATTGATACAGAGGAGGTTGCAGCCAAATTCCAGAAAGCATTTGCTTTGCCAGGTGGAGTGGACATGGAGATGCTTGATTTGCAAAATGACATTGAGCTGAGCGCCAGGTCAAGGGACAGTGACTTTTGGGGACTTGTCAGCCGAGAGAAGTTTCCTCTCCTCAGTGCATATGCACTAAAAGTGAATGCCTGCTTTGGATCAACCTACCTCTGTGAAATGGCATTTTCACAGATGAAAATCACCAAATCCAAGTACAGGAGCCGGCTTACTGACAGACACCTCACAGACTCAGACTGACTGTCTCTACTTACAGTATGAGCCAAACTACAAGGCACTCACAGACAGTGTTCAGTCACAGCCATCACACTGACTTGTCACATGAGAAATTTGTCAGTGTTGTGTTGTAACTTCAGTTGATAAATAAAACTGTTCATATCCAGCCTGCTCATTGCAAATGTGTTTTTTCTTGTTCATATTGTTCACAAAGTGTTTGATTTCATTAAATTACACTAAGGCCAAATATAAAGTTAAGTTGTAAGTACAGTCTGGAGTCCGGACAGTCTTTTTCTCTCAACGCCTCAATAGGTAGATCTTCAGGTCACCAAAGCAGAGGTCGGTGATCTTGGGCCTAAAAAGGTTGGTGACCACTGTGCTAGGGGAATTGGCCATTAACCCCAGCTGGGGGCTAATTCACCCTGCATACAAGCACACGCCCAAGAAAGTCCACATAAGCTTATGGCTTCTTCTCTTCAGCTTGTCCCACTCGGACTATGCTAGTGTGAGCAAGCTGTATGAGTCCCTTCACCAATACAGGCCCCCAGGAAGTATTGGTTTAGTCCAGCTGTGTTAGTCCTGTGTTAGTCCAGTGCTGCCGAGTGTTCCGAGTCGGGCCACCCCAAGGTGCTCTCTCTTGCACCCAAGTTCAGGGTGTCTTTTATCACGTTTCACCAGGAACAATCACACACCCCCAACAGGTCACAGGTGTCGCACCCATCTGGAAACTGCTACAATCAATTCATTGGCGGGGGTGTAGCTGGCGCAGCCAGTAATCAGAGTTTTATCGTCTGGTACGTTTATTAATCCATTCGAACGGTCCCCCTTTGAGCTAAGGTTCTGTTAAAAGGGAGTTTGTCTTTGCCCCAGTCACCTTAGGGCTCTAAGAGGTCCTTCTATTAAACAATTGAATCATTCTTGGGTTCCTGAACCACAAATTTAATCAAAGTAGGATTAACTACTATTCATATAAAAAGGAATTACTAAATGTACAAGTAGCAGTTACAGTATGAATATAAACCAAACCGATTTCTTTCTCACAGGTAGTTTTTTTTTTAAACTAATTATACAAGATATACAATTTACAAACAAAACGTTTTTTTTCTTTAAATGTATGTTTACCCATAACGATCACGATCCTTCTGGCTTTTCGGTTTTAAGCAGGAGGTGTCAGAAAAGTTACAACTGGCATGTGGCGGCCAAGCGTTCATAGTGACGCCGCTTTTTGATCCATGATATCCGACATTTGGTTTGTGCGCTTCGCTGAGGAGCCACTGTTGTGAAGCTACCATCTGTGGGATCATGACTGAACGCCTCTAAAGCTGCTTTTATACTCGGTTTTTACACAGAAACGTAAGCACGTAAAATACATAAGCGCAGTTGTTTTGATTTTTAGTTCCTTGCTGTCTTATGGCGGCAGGTATTACCCATAACTCTCTGCGCCATTCCCTAACCAGAGAACATTTTTTAAAAAGATGGCGGATGAAATCGTCGAAGTTCCACAAAAGTATTCACCGATGTACGTTTCTTTGCTTTTTTTGGTAATTTTTTGTAAAAGTTACCGAGAAATAAACAGTGTACTATGTACTTATGTCATGCTTGATTAACAAAAATAGTCTGTTTCATTAGCGATGTATCCATTAGCCAGGTCGCTAACAGTAGCTGCTAGCTAGTGTGAGACTCCTGAAAGGATGAGCAGACCAATCACAGTCTTGCGGGCTGCAAACGGCTGGCTGTTGGATAGTTACAAATTTTAACGGACGCACTTACGTGTTATGTAAACTGCGCAAGGGGCTTACAACTGCGCTTATGTATCTTACGTGCTTACGTATCTACGTTAAAACCGAGTATAAAAGCCCCTTAAGTCAGAATCCCACTCGTAGATAGGGTTGGGTACCGAGAACCGGTACCAATATGCAACCGGTTCCAATACAACCGGTACCTACCCGGACCGAAATGCAACGCAGATTTTGGTGCTTCATTTCGGTGCCTGAGCCAATTGAACACGATCGCTAGGCAGATTCCGTGGGGCACATGTAAAACTGCCCCAGCTCCCAATGTAAACTTTGTCCTGTGTCGCTCACGCTCATTGGTGTTTTCATAGCAACAGTCTTATGACAGTGAAGAGCAGGCAAGCACAAACAAAACTAGCCATCAACCTTTTAACAGAGAAAATGCCGAAAGGTAAACGGTCAAAAGTGTGGCTGTATTTCGCACAAAAGATTCAAACATCGCGACGTGCAGCAAATGCAACAAAATAATTGTGTGAAAAAAGGGGAGAGAAGGCAAAGAGTCAACGGCAGTTCAGCAACCGAAGACTGAAAAATAAACGGAGATGACAGCTAAACTACCAACGGTAGTCTCTTAAAGGGGCAATACACATTTTCTCGTACTCAGTGTGTTCAAGTAACAAGATTAACTATAAACAAGATAGAAAAGATAGGTATAAACAAATCATAAAATGGTGAAATTTCATGAAATAAATGCAAACAAAATAATACATTTTTGACTCCAAAGGCAAATATGCTCATATTTTTGCAAAAGAAGTTTGAAGCTGTTTTTTGTATTTATTTATATTTATTTAAGTATACTATAAACTGTTGTTTACAGTTAATATAATGTTCATAGTTTGAAGTTAAAAAGTTTGAAGCTGTAGTTGGAAGCCAAGTGTTTTGTATGTATTTATATTTATAATATACTTTAAACAGTTAATATATTGTTCAATTTGAAGAAAAAAAGCCTTTCTTTAATGTCGTCAATCGTCCCTTTGTGCTTTAAAAAAAAAAGTATCGGTTCAGGCACCGTTTAGGCACCGATATCGTTTTAAAAGTATCGGTTTACCACCAGTATCGAAAAAAAAAAAACGATACCCATCCCTAATTGTCTGTACTTTCAGATACATATCTGTGTGTACAGGCCTCATCGACACCATCGAAGAGGGTTTTCTCCTGTGCAGGTCATGCGATTAGTCAGGAAAGGTGTCGCATTTTGCCGGAGAAGGCAAATATGCTGATATTTCTACAAAAGAATTGCTGAAGTATTGAAGCTGTAGTGTGTGTACAGAGTGTGTGTGTGTGTTTTGTATTTATTTAAGTATAGTCTAAACTTTTGTTAACAGTTCATATATTATTTAAGTTTTAAGTTAAAAAGTGTTTTGTATTTATTTATATATATAATCTACTTTAAACAGTTCATATATTTGGCAATAAAAAAAAGCCTTTCCTAAATGTCGTCAATCGTAATTTTTGTAATTTTTTTTGTAATTTTTTTTATAAAAGTATCGGTTCCGGCACCGTTTAGGCTCCGGTATCGTTTTAAAAGTATTGGTTATGTACCGGTATCGGATAAAAACCATACGATACCCATCCCTACTCGTAGACGACCTGATGTGGCCCATTAACCCTAAAACTGGCCGCTTCACTCCATAGAGCAACTACAAGAAAATACAGGAGTCTGGTTCCGAGCGAATAGGTCTTCCCGGAGCAGTCTATTAGTCTGTCGACTTGGTCAATCTCCGGTTAACTGTCAGTGTCAAATTCTGGTTTGTTTAGCCAACAAACCTTTTGAACACCAACTACAGCACACACAACGGGCACGGAGTCCTTGCGAGAAAGTTTTCGCCTCTCGTGTTCGCCGTCACTCACCCGCAGGTCTCTCTTTCTTTCCCCGTCCATCTCCTAATCCCCCATACACAAGCATTACACTATATGTTTGCCAACATCTCTGAAACCAGTTGGACAGGGTCCCATTGGGTGACTTGAACTTAGACATGAGCAAAAACAAACAAACTAAGAGCCAAGACAACAAGGAGTCCTTCTCATTTTCATGGCATTAGTGATCACATTTTGCCTAGATCCATACAATCCTTAATGGAATTTTGCAAGCAGACTTCAAACAGCTAAGTGACAACCTGAAATAAACTTGTTTTTCTTCAAAGTAAAAAATCCAGTAATGTCAAAATCAGTAAGAAGGGTTTTGACAAAGTGTCCAAAATGAATGTACCTAACACAGAGGAACAAGCAGTTATCATATTTGATTAAATCTTGATTTTCCCATTGACATGAATGGAATAACCTTCTCTAGTCTGCATAAAGGGGGATTCAATCTGAGAGGAAGTGGATTGTCATGAAGTACACTTATGTAAATATTTGCTGATAACATCGACACACTAATAGCTCTCGCCTCCTCGTCTCTGGCAGTAAAAACAATGTGTGCGTGTGATGTGAGCCTTCAGCTAGACCCCTTCCTGCATTACCTTAATCAACTTATGTCATCACGGAGTTACTGACTGAACATACGGCCAAACCCTGACTAAACCGCGTGCCGACAGTGCCACAGAGTATTTAACAGCACGTTCTGAGATGAAGTATGGTATATGACACATGGGCTCCCCCTACTGGTCTGAGAGTGTCATCCTGAAGTCTCCTCAGAGGTCCTCATCATGCCTGGTACAGAGGTGTCCTGCTATTGGCTCATTCCCAGAGAGGCTGAACCCATGAACCTGGCTTGGGTTGGGTTAATAGTATCTCTCTGTGTGTGTGTGTGTGTGTGTGTGTGTGTGTGTGTGTGTGTGTGTGTGTGTCTTACCCATGCACCTGGCTTGGCGTTGGATAATGGTATCTGTGTGTGTGTGTGTGTGTGCGTGCGTGCGTGCGTGCGTGCGTGCGTGCGTGCGTGCGTGCGTGCGTCTTAACCATGAACCCGGCTTGGGTTGGGTTAATGGTATCTCTGTGTGTATGTGTGTGTGTCCTACCCATGAACCTGGCTTGGGTTGGGTTAATGGTATCTGTGTGTGTGTGTGTGTGGGGGGGGGGGGTGCGTGTGTGCGTGCGTGCGTGCGTGCGTCTTAACCATGAACCTGGCTTGGGTTGGATAATGGTATCTGTGTGTGTGTGAAGGCATTTGAAGTACTTGATTGGCGGAAAATGGCTTTCAGTGGAATATTGGAACAATAATTGGCAAGACAATTGTTTAAGTCTAAAATAAACAATTTCGTCTCTGTCTGTGTGTGTGTGTGTGTGTGTGTGTGTGTGTGTGTGTGTGTGTGTGTGTGTGTGTGTGTGTGTGTGTGTGTGTCTTACACATGAAGCTTGGGTTGGTTAATGGTGCACAGACACACAACATACGGCAGCTGATAAAGGAACACAAGTGAATGAGCTCCTCATTAGTGAGAGAGATAGAGAGAGAGAGAGAGAGAGGGAGAGAGAGAGGGAGAGATATTGAGTATATTCTCTCAAGCCTCTAAATTAATCTCCTATTAATGGTAATAGACTAATAGACTTACAGATCAATCAAAAGAGCTCACTGTGGTTAGCATAGGGCTGATGATGTGGACATGTCCACTGGCCTAAAGCATAGGGCTGATGATGGGGACATGTCCACTGTGGTCTATAGCATAGGGCTGATGATGTGGACATGTCCACTGGCCTAAAGCATAGGGCTGATGATGGGGACATGTCCACTGTGGTCTATAGCATAGGGCTGATGATGTGTTCTATAGCATAGGGCTGATGATGGGGACATGTCCACTGTGGTCTATAGCATAGGGTAATGTCATACTACCGAAAACTACTCAAATTCAGCGTAAATACAACCCTGATTATATTAGATTTGGTTTTGTGAATGGAGGTGACGTCGTCGTTGAGCCCAGGGCGCAGTGTGTCGAGTGCGTTTTAAAGCTGTCTAATGAGGCGCTCAAACCTTCAAATCTGAATTGACATTTGGAGACGCGACATCCAGCCCTCACATACAGAACTGGAAAGGATGAAAGGTAGCCCGTTCTTTTTAAAACAAGTTAGACGAGTCGACGGACGTCAGTAAAGCTGCATTAGTGCTGTTTTTTGTGCGTTATCACTGAAGTGGTATTCTTAAAGAGGACATGCTTTTCTGCGCAGAGCTACCAACTCGAACTACTGCCCAGGAATGCTCGGTTCTATTTATGTTGATAATAGATTGCAGCCACAGATTTAAATCATTATTTCAATTATTTGAATCATTATATTGACCTATTTGAACCTATTTATTTGAACATTATTTTAACCTATTTGTTTGCATGTCTGAAGCATCACCTATTTTAATTAGGCCTAGCTGAGTGGTCTTGTTTGCATGTTTCATCACTTGTTTTGAGTGCATGCTATCTTTTGAGTCTATTCTGGTTTTATTTCCTTGCTTGTTTGCTGTGCACAAATAGACCTAGGCCTACTGCAATTAAGTTTCTTTATTTCAAAACTCTTTTGGATAATAAATCCCTTTTGACTGAAAATGCTCTGTCCGGTTTTATGTTGTTTTCTGGTGCACAATACAATTTTGATTGCAATATCTAGAGGAAGATTTTCTTGTATTAATTACTAGGCTCCCACCTGTAGCAGGTGCTGATGTTGCTCTTTGTGACGCATAACAATCGCTTATTAATAAGAATGGAATATAGATTAGCTAAAATAAGCGGGGTGTCTGTTGGGCCCCACCCTGTTACAAATACGAAAAGGTGGGCCTCCCTAGGGAGTAGAAAAGGTTGGGAACCCCTGGTCTATAGCATAGGGCTGATGATGTGGACATGTCCACTGTGATTAGCATAGGGCTGATGATGGTTGGGTTAATGGTATCTCTGTGTGTGTGTGTGTGTGTGTGTGTGTGTGTGTGTGTGTGTGTGTGTGTGTGTGTGGTCATGTCCACTGAGGTCTATGCACCACATCCACACATCACTGACAGTAACAGTAACACTGGAGGCTTAATACCCCCACAGAAAACAGATGTGAAGGATGGCAATCAGTAGGAGTTACTCAGTGATGTAGATCAAACAATATATACATATATAGTACATATGCTGATGCATATTACATCTCCAAAATGTTTTAATATGCACTTGTAAACATAAGAGAAGATCAGGGAATTCATAGTTAAATACAACAAAAGATCAAATAAAGTTTTTTAACAAAAGATCAAATAAAGTTTTTAAACAAATGATTGGTGGAGATGAGACAGTTTCTCTTGGTTTCTCCCGTTCCAAGCCAAAGGAGCCTAAGATGTGTGGATACAATCCGCTGTGCAGAAAAACCTCTTCCACTGGAAGCCATTTTGTATTGTTCCTTGCTGCAGCGTTTCTGATTCAGTGTCTCTCTGGCAATCTGACTGGCACCACCTCAGTCTGCCAATCATCATCACGGTCGTCGTCGTCATGGACACAGCGGATGGAATCAATCAATCACGCCTCCTCAAACTCGATGAGGTATTCGGGGTAGGTCTGGTTGCTGTCGAACACGACGAAGATCTTTGGGTGTTGCAGGTCGTCCACGCAGCTGTCGAAGACGTTCGTGAGGGTGTCGTCTTTGGAGGGGGGTCTGACGAACGAGTTGGAGCCCATGGCGTACTCGCCGACCAGGACCCGGGCCAGGAACATGCACTTGTGATGAGAGGGGGGCGCGGCAGAGAGACCGTGAGGCAGGAGACTGAGTTTATGGGTCTGTGATGACGAGTTGCAATACTTGCTGGAGTACTTGGCATCTCTGGCAAAATAGGAACCTGTGGGAGAGAGAGAGAGATTTATTATTATTATTATTATTATTATTTATTTATGTTTATTGTGCTTGTACATTTTATGTAAACATGCTTTGGCAACATTGTATTGTATGCAGTCATGCCAATAAAGCCTTTTTGAATTGAATTGAATTGAGAGAGATAACATTAAGTAGGGACCAGAGAGAGAGAGAGAGAGAGAGAGTGAGAGAGAGAGAGAGATAGACAGAGAGAGGGAGAGAGACAGAGAGTGAGAGAGAGAGAGAGAGAGAGGGAGGGAGAGAGAGAGTGAGTGAGAGAGAGAGAGAGTGCTCATAGTGTTTTTTTTTTTTTTTAAATTTAAATTTTTTTTTTTTTGTATCTATTCTTATCTGTCTATGTTTTTTCTTTACGTAATTATTATAATTGTAATGTTTTTTATTTAAGCATTTTTATTTAATGTATTTTTATTTATTTTTTTATTATTTAATTAACTTATCTGTTCCTGTATTACCATTGTTGTTATTATTATTGTTCTTATTGTTTAAGTGCTTTGGCAACAGTGTACCATACATTCATGCCAATAAAGCCATTGAAAATTGACAAAAAAAAATTGAGTGAGAGAGAGAGTGAGAGAGGGAGGGAGGGAGAGAGAGAGAGTGAGAGTGAGAGAGAGAGACAGGGAGAGAGAGAGAGAGAGAGAGAGAGAGAGAGAGAGTGAGAGAGAGAGAGAGAGAGAGATGAATTCCTTTAGTAGATGTACTTCTGAAACATGGCATACGTGAAGTCAGATGATCCTTTTTAAAGGTACACTATATTGCTTTTGTTTGAATTATTCTGAGCTGAAGATTGCCAGTGTGCTCTGAATGAATGAACTTCGAAGTTCAAAATGTAATTGATGAAAGACGCAGGGCTCTACACGTCACCACTTCTGAACGCTTCCTCACGCATTCATGAATTCACTATTCAGACATTCTCTGCCCGAAGTGAGGGCTGCAACTTACATATTTATCCTTTAAACCTTCTCTGCCCAAAGTGTGGGCTGTATCTTATATACGGCTCCTTTAAACCTTCTCTGCCCAAAGTGAGGGCTGCAACTTACATATTTCTCCTTTAAACCTTCTCTGCCCAAAGTGTGGGCTGTATCTTATATATTTCTCCTTTAAACCTTCTCTGCCCAAAGTGTGGGCTGCAACTTACATATTTCTCCTTTAAACCTTCTCTGCCCAAAGTGTGGGCTGTATCTTATATACGGCTCCTTTAAACCTTCTCTGCCCAAAGTGAGGGCTGTATCTTATATACGGCTCCTTTAAACCTTCTCTGCCCAAAGTGAGGGCTGCAACTTACATATTTCTCCTTTAAACCTTCTCTGCCCAAAGTGAGGGCTGTATCTTATATACGGCTCCTTTAAACCTTCTCTGCACAAAGTGTGGGCTGTATCTTACATATGGCTCCATTAAACGAGTGAGCGACAGTGGTACAGGAGGTAGAGAAGTCGTTTAGTAATCAGAAGGTTGCTAGTTCAATTTCCTGTCGAAGCGTCCTTGAGCAAGACACTGAACCCCTAATTGCTCCTGATGTGCAGTGTGCCATCAGTGTAAATGTGTATACATCCTTGTAAGTCGCTTTGGATAAAAGCGTCCGCTAAATTTAAATGTAAAGGCTTTACTGTGCTGCTCTGTACCTTTGCCGTAGACACATCCGTGACTCCCGGCGAGCCGCCAGTCGAAGTTAAAAGTGCAGATGGCCTGGATGTTAACGGAGGCCGTCCCGTGGAAAAGCATCCTCTCCTCGATGTCCACGCCGTTCTTAATCCTCTTCAGCTGCACTCTCTTCCTGGGGAAATGAATTAATTAACGCCGTCAATCTCCACAAATCACACCTGAAATAGCACTGTGTCTTTGGTACATAATAACTATATGGGGCGGCAGTGGTACAGGAGGTAGAGAAGTCGTTTAGTTCGATTCCCTGTCGAAGCGTCCTTGAGCAAGACACTGAACCCCTAATTGCTCCTGATGTGCAGTGTGCCATCAGTGTAAAAAAAATGTAAAAATGTGAATACATCCTTGTAAGTCGCTTTGGATAAAAGCGTCTGCTAAATGACTAAATGTAAATGTAAACTATACTTTGATGTTCAGGTATATTTACAAACAGTTATGTATAACATAAATATACATGAACATCCTAATGTAGTTAATAATACGCAGTTATATAGAACCTTACAGGCCTGATAGAACATAATCTCTGCCGCAATGTCAAGCAAGGTTGAATTCACTATTCACACATCAGTCTGGAGAGGACTGCTGTATTAAACTGAACTGATTCACTGATTCACGGATCATTCTGGAAAGAACTACTGTATTAAACTGAACTGTCTCCACTGTGGGATGCTGCTGCGGTCTCTCCACCTGATCTACAAACACACACACACACACACACACACACACACACACACACACACACACACACACACACACACACTCCTACTCTAGACTGTCTCCACTGTGGGATGCTGCTGCAGTCTCTCCACCTGATCCACACACACACACACACACACACTCTCCTAGTCTAGACTGTCTCCACTGTGGGGTCCTCATGTACTCTAGACTGTGGGGTCCTGATATAGTCTAGACTGTGGGGTCCTGATGTAGTCTAGACTGTGGGGTCCTGATGTAGTCTAGACTGTGGGGTCCTGATGTAGTCTAGACTATCTTCACTGTGGGATCCTGATGTAGTCTAGACTGTGGGGTCCTGATGTAGTCTAGACTATCTTCACTGTGGGATCCTGATGTAGTCTAGACTGTGGGGTCCTGATGTAGTCTAGACTATCTTCACTGTGGGATCCTGATGTAGTCTAGACTGTGGGGTCCTGATGTAGTCTAGACTATCTTCACTGTGGGATCCTGATGTAGTCTAGACTGTGGGGTCCTGATGTAGTCTAGACTATCTTCACTGTGGGATCCTGATGTAGTCTAGACTGTGGGGTCCTGATGTAGTCTAGACTATCTTCACTGTGGGATCCTGATGTAGTCTAGACTGTGGGGTCCTGATGTAGTCTAGACTATCTTCACTGTGGGATCCTGATGTAGTCTAGACTGTGGGGTCCTGATGTAGTCTAGACTATCTTCACTGTGGGATCCTGATGTAGTCTCTCCACCTGATCTACTCTAGACTGTCTCCACTGTGGGGTCCTGATCTACACACACACACACACACACACACACACACACACACACACACACACACCCGATCTACCTGCAGAAACCCTCTTGCTTACAGCTGCCCATTCCCACCAAACTGTTATGAACAAATTCTACTCTGCTTATAAAACATACTGTATGCCTATTTACCCCTAATATAAAACAAATGTCATCATTGACATAGTTTTCTGCTTGGCTGCTTGGCCCTGGCTCTGGGCTCTTAAAAACACTTTGAGACTATTTCAATTGTTCATGGCGCTTTATGAAGTATTCAGACATCTTTACTGGACAGGTCTGTCGTATTAAACTGAACTGATTCCATCATTGTAACAGTCCTCTTTGTCCTCTAGGTGGCGTAGTTTCTTCCTTTAGTTTTGGCTGCTTTCGTCTCTTTCTCTTTCTCTTTCCGTTTCTCCAATAGGGGGGTGGAGCCGCTTCCTTTAAATGCCGTGCTCTGATTGGCTAAGGTTTAAATGCCGTGCTCTGATTGGCTAAGGTTTAAATGCCGTGCTCTGCCTGGCTAAGGTTTAAATGCTGTGCTCTGATTGGCTAAGGTTTAAATGTCGTGCTCTGATTGGCTAAGGTTTAAATGCCGTGCTATGATTGGCTAAGGCGCTTTGTTTGCCAACACCGGATGGCCTCACGTCGTTTTTGATCGTGATGACGTTTCTACCAGAGTTTAGCCCTTTAAAATCCTTTGTTACTTTTGCCCTTTAATAAAGAAGTGAGCCCCTTTGATTCCTGGTCATCTGCTAAGTTGTAGTCAGACAAGGCTGGTTGTAACAATCAATCAGACATCTTTCTGGACAGGACAGTGGTATAGGAGGTAGAGAAGTCGTTTAGTAATCAGAAGGTTGCTAATTTGATTCCCTGTCGAAGCGTCCTTGAGCAAGACACTGAACCCCTAATTGCTCCTGATGTGCAGTGTGCCATCAGTGTAAATGAGTATACATTGTAAGTCGCTTTGGATAAAAGCGTCTGCTAAATGACTAAATGTAAATGTAGGACTGCCGTATTAAAATGAATTGACTCCAGCATTCAGACATCTTTCTGATCAGGACGGCAGTAGTGGGGGTTCAGGCAGTAGTGGGGGGTTCAGGCTGTAGTAGGGGTTCAGGCAGTAGTGGGGGTTCAGGCAGTAGTGGGGGTTCAGGCAGTAGTGGGGGTTCAGGCAGTAGTAGGGGGTTCAGGCTGTAGTAGGGGTTCAGGGTTCAGGCAGTAGTGGGGGTTCAGGCAGTAGTGGGGGTTCAGGCAGTATAGGGGTATAGGAGATCAGGCTGACCTGCAGAAGAACTCCCACAGGTCGGAGTTCTGTATCCTCCGGATGGAGCGAATGGGGCTGCTCATCGTTCGCTCGTAAAGCCCTTTGACCTCCTGGAACTCGTGTGTGTCCTGGACGAGAGGGATGAGCTGAAAAAAAACAAAAACAAAAACAAAAACAGGAAAGAATGACTGACTGACTTTTAGCTGCCCAAAAAGAAGTGAGGTGGTCGCTACTCTGGGTCGTCATGGTGGCGTCACATTACTCGTTCAGGACAGAGTACATGGAGAGTCGACCCGGAAGTTTGCAGTTTTTAGTGGGCATTTTCAACACTTCCTGGTTTCAAAGAAAATGGGCTGAATGAAAAGTTTGCCATATCGGTGGATATTAGGAGTGAACGAAACATGAAGACGAGCAGCAGCACCACTCAGTGATTTCATCTCCGTCAAAGTAACAGGATTGGTCAAAGTAACAGGATTGGTCAATGTAACAGGATTGGTCAATGTAACAGGATTGGTCAAAGTAACAGGATTGGTCAAAGTAACAGTACTGGTCAACAGTATTGGTCAAGGTTTCCTGTGGCTATTATAAGTCTATTATAGGATATTTAGGATAGGAGATATAGGATATAGGATATAGATATAAGATACAGATATAGGATATATATATATATATATATATATATATTAGGACAAAAGCTTCAGCTAAATCTAAATGCAATGTCAGTGCACATGTGAAGAGAGGTGACCGAAAGGTCAAAGGTCAAATGTCTCACCTGGTACGGCTCCTCTGAGTTCATCTTCTCCCAGTGGCAGGGCACAGGTACTGCAGGGCTGTCGCAGATGGATCTGAATGCAGCAAAAAAATAAAAAATATAAATATTTAGTATAATCCCAAGACACCCTATTGACCAAGCAGACGCTGATGCACACACACAACACACACAGGCACACACACACACACACACAGGCACACACACACACACACACACACACACACACACACACACACACACACACACAGACACACACATAGCATGGAGGGCTGTCACACTTCTCAAACCCCACTAGCACCCTGAAACAAACAAACAAACAAACAAACAAACAAACAAACAAACAAACAAACGTGTCTTTCCCACTAGCCGCCCGCACTGTATAGTCCGGTGCTTCAGCACTGCACACCTACCTCTGGGAAAATAACAAACAAACAAACAAACAAACAAACAAACAAACACACCTACCTCTGGAAATATAACAATCTCATACCAAGAAGAAGTTGGTATAATTTATATATATAAATATAAATGTTTTAAAATAAATATTATTATTTTTAGTAGTAGTAATAGAAGTGGTAATCAGTGGCAGTAGTAGTAGTATTAGTAGCATTATTGTAGCAGCAGGAGTGGATCTATTAGCAGTATCAGTAGTAGTAGGCCTGTTCACAGTATCAGCAGTAGTAGGCCTGTTAGCAGGAGTAACAGTTGTAGGCTTATTAGCAGGAGTAACAGTAATAGGCCTGTTAGCAGGAGTAACAGTAATAGGCCTGTTAGCAGGAGTAACAGTAGTAGTAGGCCTGTATCAGCAGTAGTAGTAGTAGTAGGCCTGTTAGCAGTAGTAGGCCTGTTAGCAGTAGTAGTAGTAGTAGTAGTAGTATTAGTAGTAGTAGCAGTAGTAGCAGTAGCAGTAGTAGTAGTAGTAGTAGTAGTAGTAGTAGTAGTAGTAGTAGTAGCAGTAGTAGGCATGTTAGCAGTAGTAGTAGTAGTAGTATTAGTAGTAGTAGCAGTAGTAGTAGTAGTAGTAGTAGTAGTAGTAGTAGTAGTAGGCCTGTTAGCAGTAGTAGGCCTGTATCAGCAGTAGTAGTAGTAGTAGTAGTAGTAGTAGTAGCAGTAGTAGTAGTAGTAGTAGTAGTAGTAGTAGGCCTGTTAGCAGTAGTAGGCCTGTATCAGCAGTAGTAGTAGTAGTAGCAGCAGTAGTAGTAGTAGTAGTAGTAGTAGTAGTAGTAGTAGTAATAGTAGTAGTAGTAGTAGTAGGCCTGTTAGCAGTAGTAGGCCTGTATCAGCAGTAGTAGTAGTAGTAACAGTAGTAGGCCTGTTAGCAGTAGCAGTAGTAGGCCTGTTAGCAGGAGTAACAGTAGTGGACCTGTTAGCAGTAGCAGTAGTAGTAGCGGTAGGCCTGTTAGCAGTAGTAGCAGTGGACCTGTTAGCAGTAGTAGGCCTGTTAGCAGTAGCAGTAGTAGCAGTAGTAACAGTAGTATGCCTGTTAGCAGTAGCAGTAGTAGGCCTGTTAGCAGGAGTAACAGTAGTGGACCTGTCAGCAGTAGTAGTAATAGGCCTGTTAGCAGTAGCAGTAGTAGGCCTGTTAGCAGTAGCAGTAGTGGACCTGTTAGCAGTAGTGGTAGTGGGCCTTTTAGCAGTAGCAGTAGTAGCCCTGTTAGCAGTAGCAGTAGCAGCAGTAGTCACCTGAAACTACTTCCAGATTGCAAGGCCCTCTTGACAGCTCGTTGTTTCCCCGTTGTGATGTTGGTCTGCTTCATGACTGTGTCAGAGAAGAGAAGAGAAGAGAAGAGAAGAGAAGCGAAGAGGAGAGGAGAGAAGAGAAGAGAAGAGGAGAGAAGAGAAGAGAAGCGGAGAAGAGAGGAGAGGAGAGGAGAGGAGAGGAGAGGAGAGGAGAGAAGAGAAGAGGAGAGGAGAGGAGAGGAGAGGAAAGAAGAGAAGAGAAGAGAAGAGGAGAGAAGAGAAGAGGAGAGAAGAGAAGAGAAGAGGAAAGAAGAGGAGAGGAGAGGAGAGGAGAGGAGAGAAGAGAAGAGAGGAGAGGAGAGGAGAGGAGAGGAGAGGAGAGGAGAGGAGAGAAGAGAAGAGAAGAGAAGAGAAGAGAAGAGGAGAGGAGAGGAGAGGAGAGAAGAGAAGAGAAGAGAAGAGAAGAGAAGAGAAGAGAAGAGAAGAGAAGAGAGGAGAGGAGAGGAGAGGAGAGGAGAGGAAAGAAGAGGAGAGGAGAGGAGAGGAGAGGAGAGGAGAGGAGAGAAGAGAAGAGAAGAGAAGAGGAAAGAAGAGGAGAGGAGAGGAGAGAAGAGAAGAGAAGAGAGGAGAGGAGAGGAGAGAAGAGGAGAGGAGAGGAGAGGAGAGGAGAGAAGAGAAGAGAAGAGAAGAGAGGAGAGGAGAGGAGAGGAGAGGAGAGAAGAAAAGAGAAGAGGAGAGGAGAGGAAAGAAGAGGAGAGGAGAGGAGAGGAGAGGAGAGGAGAGAAGAGAAGAGAAGAGAAGAGAAGAGAAGAGAAGAGAGGAGAGAAGAGAAGAGAAGAGAAGAGAAGAGAAGCGGAGAGGAGAGGAGAGGAAACAAGAGAAGAGGAGAGGAGAGGAGAGAAAAGAAGAGACTGGTGAAACACACACTGAAGGAACTGGGCTTAGGTCACAACTGCTCCGCTTGATAACAGCACTGTCATAGTTCATCACGGGGAGAGGGACAGAACCTAACGTCTATTCAGTTTAAGAGTATATTATCAGAACCTAACATCTATTCAGTTTAAGAGTATATTATCAGAACCTAACATCTATTCTGTTTAAGAGTATAGAATCAGAACCTAACGTCTATTCTGTTTAAGAGTATAGAAGCAGAGTGAGAGTTTGTAAGAGTATGGTATCAGAACCTAACATCTATTCTGTTTAAGAGTATATAACTTGAACCTAACATCTATTCTGTTTCAGAGTACAGAACCTAACATCTATTCTGTTTAAGAGTATATTATCAGAACCTAACATCTATTCTGTTTAAGAGTATATTATCAGAACCTAACATCTATTCTGTTTAAGAGTATATTATCAGAACCTAACATCTATTCTGTTTAAGAGTATATTATCAGAACCTAACATCTATTCTGTTTGAGTATATTATCAGAACCTAACATCTATTCTGTTTAAGAGTATATTATCAGAACCTAACATCTATTCTGTTTAAGAGTATAGTATCAGATCCTAACATCTATTCTGTTTAAGAGTATATTATCAGAACCTAACATCTATTCTGTTTCAGAGTACAGAACCTAACATCTATTCTGTTTAAGAGTATATTATCAGGACGTAACATCTATTCTGTTTAAGAGTATAGTATCAGAACGTAACATCTATTCAGTTTCAGAGTAAAGAACCTAACATCTATTCTGTTTAAGAGTAAAGAACCTAACGTCTATCCTGTTTAAGAGTATATTATCAGAACCTAACGTCTATTCAGTATCAGAGTATAGTATCAGATCCTAACATCTATTCTGTTTAAGAGTATATTATCAGAACCTAACATCTATTCTGTTTAAGAGTATATTATCAGAACCTAACACCTATTCTGTTTAAGAGTACAGTATCAGAGTGAGAGTTTGTAAGAGTATGGATGTAAACCTGCAAAATCTATCCTGTAGGCGTATTTGTTCGTGCAGAACTCCATGACGCCGCGCCGGTTGCTGTTGTAACTCTGTTCTATCACGTCACTGCTTACAGAGGAGGTCGCGAAGGGGTCAGTCTGCGAATGAAAACACAATTTTCATCATCATCAGCAGAGTCCACATTCATGACAGGCCTACTGACAGATGCACCGACGGAAGCAACAGACGTGTGGTGGTTCAGACTCACGCCAAATATGTGCCAGCGGCCGCACTCTGCCAGGTAGAACCAGGCCCAGTTGGGCTCGGACGTGTCCATATCCTCCACCACATCGTCCTTGGCCTCCGCCACGCTCACCCACGACGCCAGCATGGTGTCCCCCCCTAATCACCTGAAAGAGAGTGGTACAGGAGGTAGAGAAGTCGTTTAGTAATCAGAAGGTTGCTAGTTCGATTCCCTGTCGAAGCGTCCTTGAGCAAGACACTGAACCCCTAATTGCTCCTGATGTGCAGTGTGCCATCAGTGTAAATGTAAAATGTAAAATGTGTATACATTGTAAGTCGCACATATGTAAGTCGCTTTGGATAAAAGCGTCTGCTAAATGACTAAATGTAAATGAAAGACAACATGGACAGTCACTCTCACGGGGGAGAGACGGAAGGACGCCGTACATTTAATTTAAAGAACATCAAAGGTTTGACTATAGCACAAGACAAGTGAAATTGTATAATGCACTATGTGAAAATAGAATATTAATCTAGGTCTGATCCAATTTATAAATGATACCAACTTCTTCTTGGTATGAGATTGTTATATTCCCAGAGGTTGTTTGTTTGTTTGTTTGTTTGTTTGTTTGTTATATTCCCAGAGGTAGGTGTGTAGTGCTGAAGCACCGAACTATACAGTGCGGGCGGCTAGTGGGAAAGACAAGTGTGTTTGTTTGTTTGTTTGTTTGTTTGTCTCCCCATTGCATGACCACATAGGATAGCCTCCCATCAAGATGAATATCAGGGTGCTATAAAAGCTTGCTATTCCAACAACAACAACATCTTTCTAACCTGCATAACGTGGCTTGAAAGTTTAGACAATACAACGGCAATGGAAGCACATTTAAACCCTATACAGAACACTCAGACTCATAACGTGTCTTCAGGTTAAGACTTTAAAACGGTAGGCTACCTGTCTATGTAGGTTGTAGAGAGGTTAAGCACGAAGGCAACCTAAGCTCATGTAGACATTTGTGTTGTTATGTGAAAAGTTCTTTGCGTAGCCTACTTACCAAGTGTCCGATAGGAAGGGTTACAACCAGTCCTGTGTCCGCTACTACGTGTCTAGTGGAGAGAACATACCTGTGTCATTCACACACGGGTAGCCTATTCTGTTTTTCTTTCAGTTCCGCTGTCATTCTCGTTTTCCATGAAAACGGTCTGACATCATTTTGTAACTCCTCCCCTGTTCGTGTGCGTTGTCTTTCATATGTCTGATTATCTTCTGGATCTGTGAGTGTGTGAGAGGAGAGAAACACACAGGGAAAGAGAGAGAGAAAGAGAGAGAGAGAGAGAGAGAGAGAGAGAGAGATGATGACGGGGGTGGGTGGGTGTAAAGCCAAAAGGCAACACTCAGAACAGCGGCTAGTGGGTGTAGATTTTAATAATAACTAGTACGTATGTCTATAGAAGCGTCAGGTGTACAACGATTCAACCAAAGATTCGTTAGGCTTCACACTTACATACACAGAAATCAAAGAAAGATAAAATACCAGGGTAACCTAATAAACGGTAAACAGTCAACGTTAAAAACAGGAAATCAAAAAAGCAGGGCCGGCGAGTGCAGCCTGTGTATTAGGACAAGGCAAAAACTCACGTCAGTAAAAGGCAAGGTGTCAAGACAACAAGTCAGTGGATATTTGAAGCAAAACTACACAGGGGGAAATCACAGACACACGGAAGCAGGCAGCGGGACAAAGGTAAACAACGGGGGAGGTACATTTAAGCGACGAGGCTCGGGGGATCTTCTGAAGGGATCATACAGCGACGGGAACTCGACTCGACTAGGAACTTCGGCTATGCGTGGCTGGCGCTGGTGATTGGTGCTCCCACCTGTCAGTCAATCCAGCGTCCGGGAAACTGTAAAACACGGAAAGGAGTACAGATAGGGAGCGCACACCATAGACGCAAACAGTCAGTGAAAGAGCGAAAACAAGGACTCGGAAGAGTCGGCTCAGAGACTGTGACATTTGCAGTGATGGGTGCAACATTAGGCCCTTCCAACAGAGTAGATTAATGCCAGTTCTAAGCATGGCTTTGCCAGTAATTACTATAGCAACCATGTACAACCATTGTAAAATGCTGATGCACTGTATATCTTTGTTCAATTTTCACTGCACAAAAACTGCTGGACTACAGTATCCTACCACAGATGATAGTGTCACAGTTGATGTATTACTATAAGGGCCTACATTAGCAGTAAATAAAGGGGTTATCTCACGTGGGTGATATATCTAATGCTGAAAAAACATACGCAAGGCTTTGTTTCATATTAATAATTCACTTAATTAAATTATTATTATTATTATTATTATTATTATTATTATATTAAAGTACATGTTATGAAGCAGACCTGTTTGTCATGGTGCTTTAAACCCTCCCTGAAATAAATAAATAAATAAATAAGCCTGGTCTCGCTTTATGATGGCCTGGCCTGTAGGCTATGTGTGGGTTTAACTATAGGTTCTCAACACTACTACTAGAGTTATATATATTTCCTTTATATATTTTATATATATATATATATATATATATATATATTATTTATTATACATAATGTAACTACAGTTTACAATATATTATCCTGGTGTAAAAGAAACACGTCTAAAGAACAACAGTATAATAATCCTTGTGTATCATAGGTTCCTTCTGTTCCTATCAGCAAGAAATAGTGTAAAATGCTGATACAGTACTATCTAACTAAGAGATATGATATTATGATGTGTACTCAGCAGTGCTAATAGTAGTACCTATTGATAGCATATTACTGGTGTGCAGGAGTGCTAATAGTATTACCTATTGATAGCATACTACTGGTGTGCAGCAGTGCTAATAGTAGTAGCTATTGATAGCATACTACTGGAGTGCTAATAGTAGTACCTATTGATTGCATACTAATGGTGTGCAGGAGCGACGGGCAGACAGTGGAGTCCTCGTAAAGTAAGTGTTTACGTGTCACGCTTGCATATTACGCCGCATACTACCAGGTGGGATATACTAGTAGCATGTATTCATAGGCAAGATCAACGTCACTGGGGCCTATTCAGACAGCAGGGCAGGAAACACACACACACACACACACACACACACACACACACACACACACACACACACACACACACACACAGACACACACACACACACACACACACACACATACACACACACACACACACACACACATACACACATACACACACACACACACACACACACACACCCACACGCACACGCACACGCACACACACATACACACGCACATGCACACGCACATGCAAATGCAAACGCACACGCACACAAGGAACAAGGAACAAGAAGAGAAGGAAGAACTTTTCAGAGGAGAGATGATAGCGATACCAGTGTCATACCAGGTGAGCAGGCTGCGCACCCTGCCTGCAGTCCCTATACTGGCCATATGGAGGCAGCAGGCTGTGGACCTGCAATGGAGCATAATGAACAGTGATTATCCACACCTGGCGCCAGGTGTGGATATAAAAGCACTGCTACGCCTGATGGGAGGCCCCTTCTCAGCTTCCGCTACTCTCACACACACTTTTGGCAACGCTCCTACTCACCTACATACCCACGACACGCATCCACGCATCTTTGAGAACCCCTAGACTTTTACCTTGGATCAACCTTTGTCATTAATAAATAGTCTTACTGTTACAAGCTACACCATTGTCTGTCTCTACCGTTTTTATGTTGCGACCCACGAGCCGGTCGTAACAGAGTCTGTTTATCTTATGAGTGATATGCTTTATTTGAGTCTGTTTACCTTATGGAGTGATATGCTTTATTTGAGTCTGTTTACCTTATGGAGTGATATGCTTTATTTGAGTCTGTTTACCTTATGGAGTGATATGCTTTATTTGAGTCTGTTTACCTTAAGAGGAATATGCTTTATTTGACTACATTTCACTAAACAAAGCTACGAAACAGCAAACAGTGACTTTTGTTTCCATTATATTCTTTTTCTTAACTTAGTCTGTTAGAGGTCGTAGGTGTCTGGCATTCAAACTTTATCGCATGATATCTCAACATGAACTTCCCACTCGCTTGCAAAGTGAGTGACGTTTACACCAAGGAGGCATAAAACATTGGGAGTTGAAGCTTCCCATAGAGCAGCCCCATGTGTTTATATGCAGCCCCATGTGTGTATATGCATCCACATTGTGTGTATATGCATCCACATTGTGTTTATATGCAGCCCCATGTGTGTATGTGCATCCACATTGTGTTTATATGCATCCACATTGTGTGTATATGCAGCCCCATGTGTGTATATGCATCCACATTGTGTTTATATGCAGCCCCATGTGTGTATATGCAGCCCCATGTGTGTATATGCAGCCCCATGTGTGTATATGCAGCCCCATGTGTGTATATGCAGCCCCATGTGTGTATATGCATCCCCATGTGTGTATGTGCATCCACATTGTGTGTATATGCATCCTCATTGTGTTTATATGCATCCACATTGTGCTTATATGCATCCACATTGTGTGTATATGCATCCTCATTGTGTGTATATGCAGCCCCATTGTGCTTATATGCATCCACATTGTGTTTATATGCAGCCCCATGTGTGTATGTGCATCCACATTGTGTGTATATGCAGCCCCATGTGTGTATATGCATCCACATTGTGTTTATATGCATCCACATTGTGCTTATATGCATCCACATTGTGTTTATATGCATCCACATTGCATCCACATTGTGCTTATATGCAGCCCCATTGTGTTTATATGCATCCACATTGTGTTTATATGCATCCACATTGCATCCACATTGTGTTTATATGCATCCTCATTGTGTTTATATGCATCCACATTGTGTTTATATGCAGCCCCATTGTGTTTATATGCATCCTCATTGTGTTTATATGCATCCACATTGTGTTTATATGCATCCACATTGTGTTTATATGCATCCTCATTGTGTTTATATGCATCCACATTGTGTTTATATGCATCCACATTGTGTGTATATGCATCCACATTGTGCTTATATGCAGCCCCATGTGTGTATATGCATCCTCATTGTGTTTATATGCATCCTCATTGTGTTTTTATGCAGCCCCATGTGTGTATATGCATCCTCATTGTGTTTATATGCAGTTGCTTGAAATTGTTTTGAAATACTGATGTTTGGCTTTCATCTCATCCCATGCACCACCGTGAACCCAGATGACTGTGCATGGCGTAAACTGTGAATCATATAATGGAGAAATTGTGAGAAATTCACAGACAAGTACGTGCAATATTGCTAGTATGACTTATCTTTCCCCTTTTAGAGCAATTACAAAGTCCACAATTAACAATAGCAGATTAATGAATAAATATTAATAATATAGACATATTTCAATGCCCACAATAAGTATCACAGCAAGATCAGAAACATCCCATAATATTTGCAACTGGGTGGAATACGGTGAGTTGGTAATTATGACCTGGTCATCAGTCGTGGCACTGAAGTTCCTTGCAGCTTTAACCCTTTGATACACAAGCTATGCAAACCCCTTCTAAGACACAACATGGGTCAAAAATGACCCGTATTGACTTTTAATGTTATTTCATAAAAAAAAATATTTTTTTTTGCTATATTTTTGAAAATCAATTAATTTCATCATTTAATATTACAAGTATTCATTAAATATCTTGTTTTTGATTACCACAAATCATATTTTTGGTCATCAGTCGTGGCACCGAAGTTCCTTGCAGCTTTAATTTGTGTCAGTTATGCGCCTGCTGGCAAATGATCCATCTGTGTTTGATGGCCAAGTAAGCGGAGCAGATCTTCTGCACCTGCAGCAGAGATGGTGAGATATGGTCGTTTTTTTCTAATTCTCATGTAAAGTAGTATTTATTGTTACACCATGCTTTTTATTGCTCTTAGCTTGACTGTTCTCTCCCTTGTACGTCGCTTTGGACAAAGGCGTCTGCTAAATGACTAAATAAATAAATAAATAAAATAAAAATAAAGTTACTCAAGGGTGATCCCTATTTTGGGGGGATAAGTACATCTTCATGGCAAGTTTCAGACAGAACATCTATGCTGTATTTGATCAGTTATAGAAAGAAAATGACTATTGAATACTTGCTAGAGAGTTTGGGTACGCAAGTAAAGCACAGCGTGTTTTAGACCTGTAACCATGAAATGTGACACTATGAAACAAAGGCACAGAAAAGGATAAATAAGGCACCGAACAAGCAGGCTGCAGAAACCATATTTCAGAATATTCCTGCATCGATATCAGCTTAAGTACGAATCTGTGAATATTGATGTTATGGTGCTCTAACACATACACGTGTATTGTAACGCACGTGCCCTCTTGAGAATAGAAAGTGGGACTAGAGCTTTCATAGACAGTTTGGTGGCTCTTAAAAGAGCCTTTTGGTTTCTGAATAAAAATGTTTACTTATGCACGTTCCCCACGGATGCGACGGGCCAGCTGGATGTCCTTGGGCATGATGGTGACCCTCTTGGCGTGGATGGCGCACAGGTTGGTGTCCTCGAACAGACCGACCAGGTAAGCCTCGCTGGCCTCCTGAAGAGCCATGACGGCAGAGCTCTGGAAGCGCAGGTCGGTCTTGAAGTCCTGAGCGATCTCTCTGACCAGACGCTGGAAGGGCAGCTTGCGGATCAGCAGCTCAGTGGACTTCTGGTACCGACGGATCTCTCTCAGAGCCACGGTACCGGGCCTGTAACGATGGGGCTTCTTCACGCCACCGGTGGCTGGGGCGCTTTTGCGGGCAGCCTTGGTAGCGAGCTGCTTCCTTGGGGCTTTGCCTCCGGTGGATTTACGAGCGGTCTGCTTGGTTCTTGCCATGATGTTCAACGACTTCGAAGTACTGCGAGCAGTGTGAGTTTTGTTGACTCAAAGTGGCGATTTATACCGTCGAGCACATACTGCTCTCCAGCGATTGGGTGATAGTCATGAGCGTGCGGGACGATCATTGGTCAGAACAGGAAGGCGCCCAAGTAAACCCAACCCACAAGCTCGCGAATCTGTATGCTTTGTTTTTTCACTTCCGGTTCACTCTAACCAAAATCCCACATCATTACTAAGTGTATGTAAACTCTCTTTTGTGTAATAACTAAACGTCCTAAAACGTTTAAGTCGAATTGTAATGTGTACTAATAAACATGTGTACTTATATTTACTTATACTTACTTATATTTTTGGTTTGTGCCGCCCCGTGTAAATACCGTTCCTTCTGGAACGATGGCGTTTTGGTGCCATGACAACGAATAATAACATATTTGTGAACATAAAATGTTTTACAAAAGCCTCAAGCGATATCCAATCAGATTGCATGATTTGTGAATCCGTCTTATTGATTGGCTAGTCCCACGTGGTGTATCAAATCAAGCCACGCTTCTTTGAGGTTAGAAACAAACATGGCATCGGCGAGTAAACGACCACGCAGCGAGCAACAGCGATTTTCCCCACAAGAAGTAGTCGTTTTTATTATGAACGATGAGAGTGATGAAGAAAGTAGTGTAGATTCAGAGGTTGGTGGGATTTCTAGTGGAGAAGAGTTCGAATTGAACCAAGGATTGGAAGGAGAAAGCGCTGGAGAAAATGACTCCGACTCTGTTTCTGTCATAAGGTAAGTTTCATGGTAAATACACACACCCAAGAAGTACACTGAAATACATGCTTTCCTCATTTTTGTTTCTCGGAGTAAATAATAAACTTGATCAGTTTGTGTTCGGCTCTCAACTTGGCTAGATTGTAGCTTTATAAGACATTTTTGAGGGCGAACATTCACGTGTGTTTTTTCTTTTCCCGCGACTCGCTGTACTCACCTTGTACTATTAGCAAAGCACATTCTGTTTCCATCTTGGCGTTTGAAAGGCTTAAGCAAGCAGGGACTTACACGAAATTTAGAAGAAAAGGAGTATTTATTTTCCTTTAAACAGATTGTTCTAACCTAATTCATGAACAATTTTGACGGTTACTTATGGTTTCAGTATAGTTATGTCAATATTTCGTTGTTGATTTGAGACATAAAGGTTTTGTGTGCTTGTAATTTCACGTCTGTACAATAATATATATATATATATATATATATATATATATATATATATATATATATATATATATATACGTGTGTGTGTGTGTGTGTGTGTGTGTGTAAAAGAATAATACAAAATGAACTGGTTCTTTTTCTGATCAATTTCTGATTTTCAGCTTAGGTAATGGCGATATTAGCCACGAGGAGAGCAGCGATGAGGGTGCTCCTGAAATTCTGGCAGCCAACCCAAGACCAGCGAGAGGGAGAGGGGCAAGAGGCCGACAAGCCAGGAGAGTCGGACCAGTACAGAATCGGCACACAGGACACGGCAGCTATGATGACCCAGATCACCCAAATCAGCTTCCAGGTTTCTCACCAAGAAGACCTGCTGGCATTCATTTAGAGACACCTGTTCTTAGCGGGACTATGACACGGGCTCTCGATTTTTTCCAGTTATTTTTTTCTGCGCATATCCTTCAGGACATTTGTACTCACACTAACGCTTATGCGAGGCGTGTCATTGAGGAAAAGCCGTCTTATGCTGACAAGAGTGGGACGTGGACTGACACGAGCCCTGGAGAAATAAAGAAGATGATTGCCCTAATCCTCTACTGTGGTCTGGTGGATGTTAGCTCTTTCCATCGATACTGGAGCACGAAGACCCTGTACCACGGGCTTTGGGCCAGGTCTATTATGTCACGGGAGCGGTTCAAGGCCCTGATGGCCATGTTACATGTCGTGGACCCCAGTGCTGCTGAGGATGGAAATGATAAACTGAGAAAATTCAGAACTTTCCTCGACCATTTCAAGGAACGCTGCCAAGCTCTGTATCAGCCCTTTCAAAATGTGGCCGTGGAGGAGCGAATGGTGAAGAGTGAGCTCAGATCTGGAATTAGTCAATATATAAAAAACAAGCCAACAAAATGGGGGCTGAAGATATGGGTGCTAACCGATAGTAGCAACGGCTACACCTGTGATTTTGATGTGTACACCGGAAGAGATGCTGGACGACAACCCAGTGTTCATGGATTGGCATACGATGTTGTAATGACGTTGGTGCAGCCCCTGGTAAATCAAGGATACCACCTTTACTTTGATCATTTTTACACATCAGTTCAGCTGGTAAAGGACTTATTCCGACTCGACATCCCTTCAACCGGAACAGCGGCAGGGAACAGGAGAGGCTTTCCTGACGGAATGAAAGATGGAAAAAAGTGGGCAAAAAAGACGGAGCGAGGAAGCATGAGATGGGAAAGGGACGGAGAGTGTTTAGCGTTACAATGGGTGGATAATAGACCAGTCACCTTTTTATCCTCCATTGAAGCCGCTAATAACTTCGTCATGGTCACACGGAAACAAAAAGTTCAAGATAAGTGGACCAACGTTGAAGTGAAACAGCCGCGAGCCATACAAAATTACAATCACTACGTGAATGGAGTTGACAGATCTGACCGATTGATGTCAAGAAACAATTCTCTTCTGAAGTGTAGGAGGTGGTGGAAGGTGTTGTTTTCCCACGTGATTGACATTGCGGTTGTAAATAGTTTTATATTGTTTCAAATACACAGAGCTGCAAATCCAGACAACGATGACCTCAAGCGGCCTACAAAGTATTCGGTGGCGGAGTACAGAGAGGAGTTGGTCAGGCAGCTGGCAGAGTTCGAGGACTACGGAACACCCCCAGTCTACCGACCCCCCGCTGAACAACAACAAAAAGGGGAATATGAAACGGAGCATATCCCAAAGGTGTCTGATTTGAAGCGCAACTGCAAGGTGTGTTATGCTGCTACGGGAGTTGAGCTGAAGGTCAGGACGTACTGTGGTGCTCCTCAGTGTCAGGTTTACCTTCACCTAACAAATAAGCTCAATTGCTTCCAGATATGGCACAGCAACAAGCACAAGCACTGAGACAGGTGCGCTACCCATCCTCTCAAGCACAAGAACATTATTTATATTTTTTGCACTATCCACACCAGCAGCACAAGATCGCTTTCCTCCTGGACACAGACACTGTCAAAATCATTGCACATTACAATAGGGTCAGACCATTTTCCTGTATCTGGAAACACTCTGTGTGGAAATGTTCTCCCTATGTGTATGTGTATGTATATGTGATTTATGTATGTATGTCGGTGAGGTGTATATGTGTATAAGCTACTGGATGACCTAAATTTCCCTCGGGATTAATAAAGTATCCATCTATCATCTATCTATCTATGTGTATCGTGAGGTCATCGTTGTCTGGGTTTGCATCTCATTGTTTCCTTGTTCATCAGCCTTGCTCATTGGTATGGCAGTCAGAGTGCATGTTTGGCACCCTGTTGTAGACCCGGGTTCAAGTCCCGGTGGGGTGACTACGTTCTCCCTTCCCTATACAAACTGGAATAACATATTTTATCACACTGAATTATACTGGAACTACATATTTTGAAATGTACACAATGTGGAGGACGCCAGATATTGGGGCTGTAATATTTGAGGTTTTGCTCAGATCAAGCTGAAATTTTAGGAAGATATGGCTGATTGAGTATGTTTTAATGTATGTGCATAATTAATAAAAGATTGCATAAATATATATTTTTAATAGATTAATTCCATTGAAAAATGAAAAACGTTATGCTGTGTTGTACTCCTTACTATTAGCTTTAAAATGAGATATCACACATTAACATATGTTGCAAAGTGTTCTTACATCACGGCTTTAGTTGAAAGCACCCCTAATCGGTCATTTTGGGGGCCGCCAACAAAGGGTTAAAGCAAAATCAGGCTAATCCTTAAACTAGTGTAAGTGGTTAATCAAAACCAAATAAATTAAGCAAAATAATGAGTAATTTGATGTGGGAGCTGTATAGTTTAGAATGTGCCGTTTATAAAGGCCTTGTAATAAACTTGTAAACGGGTTATCTATATGAACTTTAATCTTTCTATAACAGACCATTGTTCTTACAGTTACACTATGCAACAATTTGAGATATGGTTTTATAGGCAACTGGTTTTGGTACCATCCTCAAATTAATTTTGATAGCATATGGCCATGTGAAGGACAGATAAACTGTGTCTTCCCCACTAGCCATCCAGGATATGCCCTATTGGTTATGTGTAACGGGCTGGTACACCCTGCAAATATGGAAGAAAAGAAAAGCTTTCACACGCATGTCATTGCCAGCTAAACTGCCAAAAGACACCAGTTAGTGTGTTGGCAAGCTTCTATCAGTGATGTGGCAGTTGGCAAGGTTTTTAAATGCCTTTTGGGTAGTTAGCTTACTAGTTTTGGAACAGAACTCCGTATTGCTGCTTTAACTGAGAATAACCGTAACCCTCGAGTTCAAGCTGCACACAATCAGGTAAAGAAACAGCTCCGACGATCGGGCAAGTACTGTTAAAGAAAGTGTGTTATCTTTACGATTAGCCAACCTTTTCTTTTTCAAATGAATTGAGGGCATTTGGTCATGTAAGGCACTTAAGCTGTTAGTGGTGATGCTTGTTTCACCGAAAACTATGAAGAAACAAATATGGAACGCTTTCAGATGATGAAGTGGGTGGCTCTTAAAAGAGCCTTTTGGTCGATGGCGAGCCGCGTTCACTTTACTTAGATTTCTCGGTCTTCTTGGGCAACAGCACTGCCTGGATGTTGGGCAGCACACCACCCTGAGCGATGGTCACTCCGCCGAGCAGTTTGTTCAACTCCTCGTCGTTGCGCACAGCCAGCTGCAGATGGCGGGGAATGATACGACTCTTCTTGTTGTCACGGGCAGCGTTGCCGGCCAACTCCAGGATTTCAGCGGTCAGATACTCGAGCACGGCAGCCATGTAGACCGGAGCTCCAGCTCCAACACGATGGGCATAGTTGCCCTTGCGGAGCAGCCTGTGAACTCGACCCACGGGGAACTGGAGTCCAGCCCTGGATGAACGTGTCTTGGCCTTTGCCCTGGCCTTTCCTCCGGTTTTACCTCTTCCACTCATGTTTCAAAGACGTGGTATGCTGACAAGTTGAGACTAGTTCTCAGATGCAAGTGAGGGGTTCTTATACTCGCCCAAGGATATTCCTTTTGCTGGCAAGCGATAGCTAAGAGCCAATCAGAAGGCGACTAGATTGCGACCATTCTACAGTCCTCTCAAAGGTCCTCTTTCCTGCTAAAAGAACCCCGAGCACGCACCAAAATCCTCACACTGATTTTCTTACTTGTGAAAAACAGAGAATGTCTGGAAGAGGAAAAGGCGGGAAAGGTCTTGGAAAAGGAGGCGCCAAGCGTCATCGCAAGGTTCTCCGTGATAACATCCAGGGAATCACAAAGCCAGCTATCCGCCGCCTGGCTCGCCGTGGTGGTGTGAAGCGTATCTCCGGCCTCATCTACGAGGAGACTCGTGGTGTGTTGAAGGTTTTCCTGGAGAACGTGATCCGTGATGCCGTCACCTATACCGAGCACGCTAAGAGAAAGACCGTCACCGCCATGGATGTGGTCTATGCTCTGAAGCGTCAGGGCCGCACGTTGTACGGCTTCGGCGGTTAAAGTGTACTCTACACTGCCCAACCAAAAGGCTCTTTTAAGAGCCACCCATTTCTTCCCTGAAAGTGGTTTTCCATGTTCTGTGAACATTTGTGTTTATAAATATTATGGAAGAAACATGTACTTAGTGTGTCAGTGCCTCCTCTACAGCAATCTCTAGTTTTGCAGATACATTGCGTACATTTGATGGATTTTAAGCGTCGTGAAGGTATTGACTTGTAGTTTGAATACAGCTTTTGTGGTAGATTAACCATGTCGCAGTTCTGTCCCTGTCATCATCACTATATTCTTGCCGACAATGAAATTCACAGGTGCAAACTAGTCACCTTTCTGCGAAATTCGCTGTCAAAATAGGTAGCGTTGGTACACTGCAAGAACGTTGCAGGCTATCTAGCGTAGGCTAACGTGCTAGCTAATGTTTCGACAGTTGGCTGACAGGTGCCTCGCAAGTCACATCAACCATTATTGCTGGTTACATTAACGGTGTTATCGGATAGTACAGTGTCTATTTCTCGATAACTTTTGAAAGATCTAGGCGAGAAAACTCCCAAAAATGTACTTTACATACAAGATACGGCCGTCAGCGTTTAGCTGCTAATAAGCTACATATAACGTTAGCATGCTGATATGAATTATATGGTGTGTCTGTAGAACATGAGTTGTCAACATAAACAATTGATTGTTGTTGAATTTGCACATGAACATATGTGGGACAAATAACCCACTGTGTATGCCTTGACGTTCATGGCTGGTGAGGCAGTAACTCTTTCAAAGTCAGATTTACAAATATATAAACCCAATAGAGTAGCTTAAATCACCATTCAATTGGCAGCTTGCACATTGACAGCACCCTGAGGGTTTCTACCTTTTCCTATATAATTGTATGAGTTAAATCGCGGAGACTATAACATCAGCTAAATAACTAGCTATCATTTCATGCAAATTGAACTCTTCCATTTAAATAGTTTAAGGTTATTAAAAGTGTCCTTTTGTATATTTGTGTGAGGAAGCTATCTGAAGAAATGCATCTCTCCCCCAAGGTAGTGAACAGGCGGGCGTCTTAAGCGGGTTGTTCCCTTTGAGGTACTTAATGAGGTATTAAATGAATGACAGATGAACACAACATTTTGAGGAAAGTGTTAATGTGCGCAAAACGACCTAAATACTTCCATGGTAAATGGAAAGGAAGCTACAAACAGACGTTGGAATGGCGTTCTGTGTAGCCCAATGAGCTGGTGCCATAGATTCGTCCACTTTCTACGAAGTAGCCAATCCCGGTTCGCTTCTGGATATGACGCAGGCGAATAGGGTCGTTTGGATGAAGGTACCACAGTGGCTCATTTGCATACGGTTTTGTATTTATAACGATGATCACTGTGTGAACATTAAACGATATCAACCATTGAAGCAACAATGCCTGAACCAGCGAAGCCAGCGCCTAAGAAGGGATCCAAGAAAGCCGTCACCAAGACGGCTGCAAAGGGAGGCAAGAAGCGCAGAAAGACAAGGAAGGAGAGCTATGCCATCTACGTGTACAAGGTGTTGAAGCAGGTCCACCCCGATACCGGTATCTCCTCTAAGGCGATGGGCATCATGAACTCTTTCGTGAACGACATCTTCGAGCGCATCGCCGGGGAGTCTTCCCGCCTGGCTCACTACAACAAGAGGTCCACCATCACCTCCAGGGAGATCCAGACCGCAGTGCGTCTGCTTCTGCCCGGTGAACTGGCCAAGCACGCCGTGTCCGAGGGAACCAAGGCCGTCACCAAGTACACCAGCTCGAAGTAAAGCTGACCCTTTATTGACACTCAACGGCTCTTTTAAGAGCCACCCACGTTCTCTGTTAAAAGCTTCCCATCTGCCAATTATATGTTTTGATCAGATGTCTTCACGGGAGTGAACATATACATCTTAAGGATTCACTACCGCAGGGTCGACTTAAGACTATAGCCTGCATGGAGAAAACCAAAAACAATTCCTAGTATCTGTATACATGGCGAAATAAAGTTGAATTGAATTGAATTCAGTGTGACCGATTGTTGGTACACTACATATATATCTTTACTGTGTGATGTCAAGCTTGGCCAAAAAAAATCTAGAGCGACGAATGTGTACTACATGATCCTCGTCACTGTTGAGCATACATGTCTCAAGACAACATGGCGTAACACTATAGTGAGAAACAACCTATTACTTATAACTATTCATCTCTGTTAAAGTGTTTGAATCTATTTTTGTGTGTGTCAGTTAACCTGCATATGTTTCCGTGAGATTAGTTCGTCTAACGTGAGCACTACATTTCCCTCGGGATAAATAAAGTGTCCATCCACTAATAGTGTGCTTAAATAGGTTTTTGTCAGATGCTTCTGTAAAACTAAATCATTTTAAGAGTAAAAACAAACCTATTATTGAACCAGTGCAGGTCGCACAGTCAACACACATAATAAAGAATAATGTAAGGAGTTAGAGAATTCTGCCTGAATAGTGTGGTTTTAAAACAATTACCTGTTGGTCTATCTGGTGTGTAGAGATGTACAGAACAAAATAATCTCAACATATACAAGCTGCATTGTTATGTCTACAAATCAGTATCATTACAATAATAAAATATACACCATCTTCACTCTCTCAGCAGGTTCACAGCCCTCTCTGACCAGGCTCCCTCTGGTGGTGATATTTATGTAGTGCAGCTGAGTTGCATTTTTAAATCCCCGTTTGGAACTCTGTTCTCTACAGACAGTCTCCCTCTTGTGGCAGCAGGGGGTATGACAGCCCGTCCGCGCCAGTAAAACGAGAAAGTGGCAGTTCACAGTGAGAAGCGACTGCACTTTTTCCCTCTAGTGGCGCAAATACCACACTTCAGCCTGGTGGCAACTTTAAAAAACAAACCTCGTCTGAAACTTCCCCTTTTCTGTGGACAGCCTCCACCTGTTACAGTTTTTTTACGATTGGATAAACACTAAAATCAAAAGTATTACACAATTATCAAAACCTTTACTCAAGGAGCAAAACAACGGCTCAGATTTACTTTACAAGGTTACTTGTTACTTGTTATATGGTATGTGTTATATGTTATTTTGGTATATGTTATTTGTGTTACCTGTTGTATGCCGTCTACTGCGTAGATGTTGGCTGCCAAGTCGTAAGAATTTCGCTGCGCTGAAGAAATTTGGTGTATGCGATAATAAACACTTTGACTTGACTTGACTTGAGATTTGCACTACTATAAGCACATGTCAACATCACACTTTTTGCAAAACAATACACACAAGTGATTTGCAAAACACTAAACACACTTGAATGCTTTAGACACAGAAGTATATCAAGAGGTCACTTCCTTGCAATTCCAAAACACTGTGTCAAATTACCACACTTATGAGCCTGTCAAATAACCACAGCCATCAAGTGCGCAAACACATGATTGCTTAACTGTAGACACACCAAACAGGTTTAAGCACTACAGAAATGCAGCAGATGAGTTAATCTGTCTTCAACCAAAATGGAAGGAGTCAGAAGAAGAAGAGTGAGGGTGAGAGGGGGAATCCACAGAGGAGGAGAAGGAGGAAGAGGAAGAGGCGGAGGCCATGCCAGAGGCTGAGGTCGAGGTGGATGTAGAGGAAGAGGAAGACCTGAAGCAGGAGGAAAACGTGCTCAAAGAAGAAGAAGACCAAATGTATCAAATAAACTTGAAAGGAGGATGGGGGCCCGTATTCACGCAAGAACAAGATCGAGAGATCATAAACATGGTTTTGGCAAATAATGCTATCAGGCTCAGAGAAATTCAAGCCAACATTATCGCGACCATGCCATTTTCAATACAGTAATGTCCATCAGGTCTCTCAGTCAACACTGGCACACATCCTAAAAAGACATCAGGGTAAAATGGAACAACTTTATTTGTACTGTATTTTTTTTTTTTTATGGAATTGTAACCTGTACTTGAAACATCATTTTACGTTTGTCTGATTTTTGCTGAGCTTACAGTGCTATGCACACTAATGATGTAGCATGAAAACTGGGACATGTTTGTTGTGATTCTCCATGTTGACATGTTGACTGATTTGGGTATATGGAGAGGATTAAATAATATTTTCATCAGTCTGCAGCATTGGTCTTGTGTAGTGTTTGTTGAATGTATTGTATATTTGCACTTTCTCTGTGTACTTCACTTACACTACTGTAATCACTAAGAAGTAGAATTGCTAAAAGTGTTTTAGGTTTATAACAGCAGTGTGTAAATGGTACAAACAGAATTCAGTCATATGCAACGTGTGTGTTTCATATGGTAACAAAATATGGTTTTGTTAGATTAGTGTATAGTTTTTACAAGAGTGTTCCATTTTGCAAAGGATCTGAGGTGTTTTGCTCATTGGGTGTGTGGTTGTGCTAATTGTGTGAGTGAAATGAAAAACAAAACAAAGCAGTCAAAATTGTGTTTAAGCAATCGAGAAAAACTGTAAGTAGGCTTATGCATTTGACATCGGTTTTGAGTCAGCTAAAATAATTTAAAGCAGATAAAAAAAATTATACTCAACATGTGCAAGCTGCATTGTTATGTCTACAAATCAGTAACATTACAATAATAAAATATACATCATCTTCACTTCTCTCTCAGCAGGTTCACAGCCCTCTCTGACAAGTCTTCCTCTGGCGGTGAAATGTATGTACTGCAGCTGAGTTGCATTTCTAAATCCCCGTTTGGAACTCTGTTCTCTACAGACAGTCTCCCTCTTGTGGCAGCAGTGGGGTAAGACAGCCCGTCAGCGCCACTTAAATGAGAGCGTGGAAGTTCACAGTGAGAATCTACTGCACTTTTGCCCTGTTATGTTCGTCCTCACTGTCTTCACTGCTTTCATCGGAGGAATGGTTGTCTTCCTCGCTCTAAAGAGCAAGTTCCTCCCGGATCTGGCTTAGAGTACCAGCAACAGAGATGGGTAGCGACATGTTGTTTCTCCTCAGTCTGTATGTACAGTTTAAGGCTATTAGCTAGCTTAGCTTAGCATAGCAACTAGACAATCACAGCAACCAGGATACACAGTCATAGCAGCTAGCACTAGCATAGCACAGTTTGCTGCTTGGCCTGAAGCAAAGTTCAATTTCTCAAAATCAGTTTACCAATAAAAGTCAACATTGGGTTTGATGCTAAGCCAGAAAAATGGCCACAATGTATTATTTAGTCTGTACTTTAACTGTTGTTAAAAGTCCAGAATGCCTCTTGAAACGGAAAAGGAGGTGGGATTTGGGGTGCAAAGACATACATACGGTAGATATTTAGATGTCTATGGTTGTGTGTGTGTGTGTCGGCTCGGTGGCTGTCACAATCACCCCACCCCTTTCCAGAATGTTAGCCAATCATGGCCAAGAAGAGCATGGCGCAATGTCGATTGTTTCATTGGGTGAAAGACAGTTGCTCATTTGCATATACTTTATTATATATATCTTTCGCACACTCCCAGTTTATCATATTCTTAACCCACATCTCGACTAACAATGCCTGAACCTGCGAAGCCAGCGCCCAAGAAGGGATCCAAGAAAGCCGTGACCAAGACGGCTGTTAAAGGAGGCAAGAAGCGCAGAAAGACCAGGAAGGAGAGCTATGCCATCTACGTGTACAAGGTGCTGAAGCAGGTCCACCCCGATACCGGTATCTCCTCTAAGGCGATGGGCATCATGAACTCTTTCGTGAACGACATCTTCGAGCGCATTGCTGGGGAGTCTTCCCGCCTGGCTCACTACAACAAGAGGTCCACCATCACCTCCAGGGAGATCCAGACCGCAGTGCGTCTGCTTCTGCCCGGTGAACTGGCCAAGCACGCCGTGTCCGAGGGAACCAAGGCCGTCACCAAGTACACCAGCTCCAAGTAAAGCGTTATCTTAACGCTCTCCAACTCAAAGGCTCTTTTAAGAGCCACCCACCTTTTCTGGGAAAAGTCATTCCAATGCCTAGAATAATCCTAACGCTAATGCCTTATACACAAGGTGTACGCACCTGCGCACTTACGGTGGGCATATTCATTATTGTGGTGTATAATCTTCAACTACCTGCTCAACGTTGTCATTCAAAAGATAGTAGCTGGTACGTACTGCCACTAATAGATAAATGTTGCATTAGGATTTGTGGAGGAACGTTGTACAAAATTGGTTTGTATTTAAACATGAAGCACATTCGCCATAAACATGTTGGTATACCTGGCATATTTTCACACATGGCTGGAAAGGTTCCCTATTCATTAAGATTAACAAAAAAAATCCGAACACTATTTGCTTTACTTGTATTAGTAAACTTTGGACATTTTTAAATAATCCCACGGGCGCATACATTTCCATTCAAACTCGGAGGACTTGAACGTGCTCCTGGGTGGCGATACTTGTTATGATTCATTGAAGCAGATACGGAATTATGTCTTCATTTTCCCTTTACAGCTAGTTGTAGGTAAGCTCATAGCGTGCAGAAGTAAAAGACATTTAACTTACTCTTAACAATTAGTTCGAAAGTCAGAATGAAGCCTTATGTGACAGTTTGGTGGCTCTTAAAAGAGCCTTTTGATTTCTAGAGGGAGAGATTAACTTAAGCACGCTCCCCACGGATGCGACGAGCCAGCTGGATGTCCTTGGGCATGATGGTGACCCTCTTGGCGTGGATGGCGCACAGGTTGGTGTCCTCGAACAGACCGACCAGGTAAGCCTCGCTGGCCTCCTGAAGAGCCATGACGGCAGAGCTCTGGAAGCGCAGGTCGGTCTTGAAGTCCTGAGCGATTTCTCTGACCAGACGCTGGAAGGGCAGCTTGCGGATCAGCAGCTCAGTGGACTTCTGGTACCGACGGATCTCTCTCAGAGCCACCGTACCGGGCCTGTAACGATGGGGCTTCTTCACGCCACCGGTGGCTGGGGCGCTTTTGCGGGCAGCCTTGGTGGCGAGCTGCTTTCTCGGGGCTTTGCCTCCGGTGGACTTGCGAGCGGTCTGCTTGGTTCTTGCCATATTGTACAGCTACTCACAAAAAATGTGTAGGTTTTCTATGTTAGATGTGACACTTTATACCTTCAAGAACTGACTACTCTCCGGCGATTGGGTGATAGTCATGAGCGTGCGGAACGATCATTGGCCAGAACGAGAAGGCGCCTAAATTTCAAACAAGTAAACCCAACCCACAAGCGCGCGAATAAATACTTTGTTTTCACTTTAACGGCCGGTTCATTTTCAACTTAAAAATACTTTTACAACATTAACGCCAGAGTAGAAGAAAATCCTTAATGTACAATAAACGAATTGTAGTAAATAAATAGTTCAATCACGTTTAGACTTGGTTTTCTATACCTTCCTGTCGAATGTAAATCTTCCTATACCATTGCACCTAACTGAAACAATGTTTAACGTTAGCCCTCGTGTTTGGGCGCTTAATAGACTAGCTAAATATATTCATGAAGTAAAGGAACAGCTCACATCAAAGGAGTATGATTTCGTTTAGGTTTGTTTTTATTTTATGTTTTTAAATGTAGCAGATGTTTTACAGTTGTGAGTAGTTGAATGGACAGGGTAGGCCTGTCAGGAACAAACACAGGAATGGGATATCTGCAGCTGTTTATCGAGCAAATAAAGTGGGTCAGTTAACACATGCACACGTCTCTTCCTCTCTCCCATTCCCCGTACAGCATCCACTTTGCAACGGTCACCTTTCAAAACATTACATACATCAATTATAAATGACGCACAGACTAATGAATATATATGGGTTAGACACAAATACGAAAGACAATATTAAGATTACAGCTATATGGAATATGCCTATAGGATATTTGTAATAAGCATAGAATGAATCATAGAAAAGACAATATATGCATGGAGTAAAATACACAAAATAAAATGAATTGTTACTCAGACTGATAATTGCGACTACTGAAGCCACAATACAAATTACTCTGATCATATATGTTTATTAATACCATCCATAACCGTCCACAACCACTTGCTCGAGCAGTACCATAGCTGGAGACAACATCACTTTCATTCCCACTGGATTGAAATGGAAGACCACTTGGAGAATCATTGGCAAATATATAATAGGTCAGGGGTCTTCATCCTTTTCAGCCCAAGGACCCCTTGGCTGAGAGGGACACTGAGCAGCGACCCCCACCGACCCACATTTACGCCTGATATTCATATATTTTATTTGGAACTAAGTGTCAAAGTCACACACACAACTTAAAACATTGATGCACAAGTGGCATATGATTATATTCTAGAAGGCCTCAGCAATGATAACATGAGAGTAAAAGGAATGTAGTAAAATACATGTTTATTTCAATCAAATGTAAAAAAACATCCTTACAAAAACCTACTTTCAGAGGAACTCAGACTTTGTACACATTGTAAAGATTTCGGAATTAGACATTTGAACCTGGTAAACATAGGTGTTAGCTATACATATGAGTTTAGCATTCAGAAAAGTGTCAGTCACACACACACACACACACACACACACACACACACACATGTTCAAACAGAATTACACATAATCTGTAACAGGGGTGCTTTACACAACTCGTTTCATTTTATTCTGTGTATTATTGACATTTTTCTCTCTTCTTACAGTTAGCCATCACTCTGTATTAAATGAGGGAGGGACAAGCATTTGAGTAGCTTGAGACGCTTAAGTATGGATGAAATACAGTACCAGTCAAAAGTTTGGATACACCTTTAATTTTTTGGGGAAGTTTTCTCTTTACTTTTATTATTTTTCTACATTGTAGATTAATACTGAAGACATTTAAACTATGAAATAACACACATATGGAATGATGTACTAAACAAAACAAGTGTTATCTACCATTTAGAAAATAATAAAAGTAAAAAATAAATTCTCAAAAAATGAGAAAGTGTGTCCAAACTTTTGACTGGTACTGTATCTCATACCTAGTGAGAGGCCTGACCCTAGTGAGAGGCCTGACCCTAGTGAGAGGCACAGAGCTGGTCTATTCTGGGGCAGATGGAGGTTTTGAGGCAGAGTGCCAAATCCGCCTCAGGCTTCAGTCTTGAACTGTATTCGCTCTTCAGGTAGACAAGAGAGGAAAATCCACTTTCACAAAGATGCGTAGTAGCGAACGGTAAAAGACTCCTCATCGCCTTTGCCGTCAATTGAGGGAAGTCTTTCTGGCAAGAAATCCAGAATTGGACGAGCGGTCTCGTTTCGTACGCATTCCTGCACGTGCTGTCGGTGGATAGGTCAATGAGCTGGTCTTCCTCCGTCACTGTTAAGTTTGAGCCATCTGCTGCACCATCTTTGAATGGGAACTGTATCCATGTCTTGTCTTTCCGCCACAACTCCGCTTCAGAGAAGTATTTCCCAAACTCATCATCGAGTGCCTCCAAATGTGAAACGATCGTGTGTGTCAGGTGAGGAGACAGCGCCGCAGATTCACATAACTCTTCCACGCTCGGAAACATGGAAAGAATGCCCTCTCTGACTCGACCCCTCCATCTTCTGATTTTTTTTAGAAAGCCCTCCATCCTGTCGTACAGCTGGTTGACGTGTGCGTCGCGTCGTCCTTGCATAGAGCTGCCGTTCAGTCTGTTCAGCTCACGGTAAAGGTCTGAAAGATACGCGAGCTTGGTAAGCCAGGCGTCGTCGCTGAAACATTCGGCCAGCTCGGCGGAGTCGTGGCACGCAAAAAAACCCCGGAGAGACGCGCGCAACTCGAACACGCGTGACAGCACGGCTCCGCGCGAAAGCCACCTGACCCCAGAATGACGGAGGAGCGCGGTGTGTTCTTCTCCTGTAGCATCACAGAGCGAGGAGAATAGATGCGTTTGTGAAGCCCTCTTCTCGACAAAATGGACCACTTTCACGACAGTGTCCATGACGTTGGACAATTCACCACTCATGTCTTTGGCCACAAGATTCTCCCGATGAAGCATGCAGTGTGTCCACATCAGTTGGGGCGCTGCATCTTTGACAAGCGCGATAAGTCCACTTTTTAAACCACACGTGGCTCTTGCACCGTCTGTGCACAGTGCGACACATTTTGGCCAAGGTATGTGATGTTCGTGGAAAAAATCGTCGATCGCTCTGAAAATCTCTGAACTTGTCGCACGTCCAGGCAGCTGCTTGCAGAATAGGAATTCCTCCTGCATCTCATCTTGGTCGACAAACCGCACAAACGCTAAAAGCTGAGCTTCGTCTGACACGTCAGTGGACTCGTCTAATTGCAGTGCAAAATAATCGGCCTTCAGGAGTTTCTCTACTAGTTGTGTCCTCACATCGGCCGCCATTTCATCAATACGGCGGGCAATGGTTGCGTCGGACAACGGGATGCTTCTCAGTTTTTCTTCGTACTCCTCATCCTTCCCCAACATTGCTTTGCACATAAGACTTACTGCAGGCAATATCAAGCTTTCCGCAATCGTGTATGGCTGTTTGGTCTGAGCGACACGTAATGCAACCTGATAAGAGGCTTTTAAAGCTGGCTCACTGACTGACTTCTGCCCCCATTTCCGCTTACGGCTATTCACAGGAGGGGTGTTGGCCTCCCCTGGTGCTTCATAATCATCGTCTTGTCCTTCATCACTGAAATAGAAAAGAGATTGTATACTCATTTATTTTCAAACACCAACAAGAACATGTTGCTCTCTTACTATCTGTTTCTATGATAATATATGATATATATATATATTTTTTTTTGCTAACTTGATCGTTTATGACTGAATATTTTAATCTGGAATGTTTCACATTCCACAACTGTAAAACATCTGGTACACTTTTACAACATTTTACTGTATTCTTTATGTAACAGAAAACAAAACAATATTATTATCCAAGTTCATTAGATACAATGTTAGATAAATAGATCCATTTATAAACAATTTACAAAGTGAAAATGTGCCTAAGATCAAGAACAACGGTATAGAATGTGAACAAGTTTGTTATGTTTCCCTCCGCTGATTGCTTCCCCCGAACCATCAAAACCTACTAATATTTTGCTTTTCTGTAATGCAGTACATTAAAAACAATTAAAAGTTGCTCTTTCATATAATGTTGAGGCACAAACATAGAAGTAAAAGCAGGTTCGGTCATTAACACCTGGCTAGTTTCAATCATTTACCCCTGACCAGTTTCGATTCACACCTATCATTCACGTTATAATATCATACATTAATGACTAACCACAGGGGTAAACTGATTTTAGTGTACGCCGTTTTGCATCACTGGCTGCACCAAGTGCCTATGTTTTACTTATCTTTGCGCCGACAACCACCTCCAAACATCGACAACAAACTTCTAAAGGCTTGTTGTTGTTCCTGGCATGTTAGATATTTAATCGTGGGCCTACTTTAACAGAATGACAGGTTTGATATAAGACAAGTGACTAGATAGCCTACTAGCTGGCTAACTGGCGCGCTAGTCTAGTCTGTTATGCTATTTCCACACGCTACGCCTAGCCAACTGCAGACAGTAGTAGCCTACAATAATTCACTCAACTCAGAGCATAATATGACGTTTTACTCCCTATAAGTTAATCAACACCATGCGTTACAAGAGCCAGTCAAGAAAATACAACTTACTCATCAGGGATATCCTCAACGGGGTCAGGACGAATAATGTCCACGCTGTCGTCACTACTTTCATCGGACGAATGGTTGTCCTCCTCGCTCTCCAGAGCAAGATCCATCGGGCATGGAGCATTAGCAGCAGAAATGGGGAGCGACATGTTGCTTCTCCTCAGTCTGTACGGAAACAAACAACCCACAATGTGGACTGGTTTATATTGGTGAAAATGACCGTTTACTCAGGGTTCCTCGCCACGTCATGCCCCCAGAGCAATCGCCGAATTACCATCTCTTACCATATGAATAGCCCTCGTTTGCTAATGGGTGGGCCATTAGGAGTTAAAACCTCGCTCAGAGACTGAAATGTGCAAGCTCTTGACAAAGTGCTAATTTCCTTTTTGTATACATTATAAAAGTCGAAGTCTTGGGGTTTTCTTTTTATGTCTCTAGGACAAAAAACTCGTGGAGCTTTAAAGGCATATTGACATCAAGAACAACATTTCCCACCAGTGAAGGGTTACAGTTTAAGGCTATTAGCTAGCTTAGCATAGCAACTAACGAATCACAACAACAAGGAAACACATTGATAGCAACTAGCATAGCACAGTTTGCTGCTTAGCCTGAAGCAAAATTTCTCAAAATCCGTTTACCATTAAAAGGCAATATTGGGTTTGATGCTAAGCCAGAGAAATGCCCACAATGTTTAATTCATTCTGTACTCTTACCGGAAACTTAATCAACTCTTGATTAAGAATGCCTCTTGAAAGGAAACGGAATAAGAGGTGGGGTTTGGGGTGCAAAGACATACATAGATATTTAGATGTCTATGGTTGGGTGTCTGTGTCGGCTCGGTTTGTTAGCCAATCATGGTCAAGAAGACCATGACGCAATGTCGATTGTTTTCATTGGGCGAAAGACAGTTGCTCATTTGCATATATTCTACTATATATAGCTTTCGCACACTCCTAGTTTATTCATCTCCCAAACCTACATCTCATCTGACAATGCCTGAACCAGCGAAGCCAGCTCCCAAGAAGGGATCCAAGAAAGCCGTCACCAAGACGGCTGCAAAGGGAGGCAAGAAGCGCAGAAAGACCAGGAAGGAGAGTTATGCCATCTACGTGTACAAGGTGCTGAAGCAGGTCCACCCCGATACCGGTATCTCCTCTAAGGCGATGGGCATCATGAACTCTTTCGTGAACGACATCTTCGAGCGCATCGCTGGGGAATCTTCCCGCCTGACTCACTACAACAAGAGGTCCACCATCACCTCCAGGGAGATCCAGACCGCAGTGCGTCTGCTTCTGCCCGGTGAACTGGCCAAGCACGCCGTGTCCGAGGGAACAAAGGCTGTCACCAAGTACACCAGCTCCAAGTAAAGCGTTATCTTAACGCTCTCCAACTCAAAGGCTCTTTTAAGAGCCACCCACCTTTTCTCGGAAAAGTCATTCCAATGTAAATTCTCCATTTATGTTAATGCGTTGTGACAATCTCCCCATACTGAAACCTACTATAAGCTAGCTATAAAAACCACTTAAAATCGAACACTATTTTAGTAACGTTTTGAAACGGCGCACACATAGGACATAGATCTGATGGCCTGTGATCACGTTTTTTACGATTAGATAAACACTCAAATCAGAAGTATTACACAATTATCAAAACCTTCACAGGAGCAAAACATCGGCCCAGATTTGCACCACTATAAGCACATGACAACATCGCACTTTTTGCAAAACAATTCACACATTGATTTGCAAAACACTAAACACACTTGTATACATTAGACACAGAAGTATATCAAGATGTTACTTCCTTGCAATTCCAAAGCACTGACTGTCAAATTACCACACCTATGAGCCAATGGTTAAACACAGCCATCAAGTGCGCACATGATTGCTTAATTGTGGACACATCAAAACAGGTTTAAGCACTATAGAAATGCAGCAGATGAGTTCATCTGTCTTCAACCGAAATGGAAGAGGAAGAGTGAGGGTGAGAGGGATTCCACGGAGGATGGAGGAGGAAGAGGCGGAGGTCATGCCAGAGGCCAAGTTGGAGAGGAAGAAGAAGACCTGAAGCAGGAGGCAAACTTGCTCAAACATGGTTTTGGCCAATAATGCTATCAGGCTCAGAGAAATTCAAGCCAACATTATCGGTGACCATGCCATTTTCAATACAGTAATGTCCATCAGGTCTCTCAGTCAACACTAGCACACATCCTAAAAAGACATCAGGGTAAAATTAAACAACTTTATTTGTACTGTATTTTACATTTGTCTGATATTTGCTGAGCTTACAGTGTTATGCACACTACTGTAGTAGCATGAAAACTGAGATTCTCCATGTTGACATGTTGACTGATTTGGGTATATGGAGAGAATTCAATTATATTTTCATCAGTCTGCCGCATTGGTCTTGAGTAGTTTTTGGTGAATTTATTGTATATTTGCACTTTCTCTGTGTACTTTACTTACACTACTCTAATCACTGAGAAGTAGAATTGCTAAAAGTGTTTTAGGTTTGCAACAGCAGTGTGTTACCAGTACAAACAGAATTCAGTCATATGCAACGTGTGTGTTTCATATGGTAACAAAATATGGTTTTGATAAATTTGTGTATAGTTTTTACAAGAGTGTTTCATTTTGCAAAGGATCTGAGGTGTTTTGCTAATTGGGTGTGTGGTTGTGTATGTAGTGTTTTGAAAAACCAAACCAAACCATCAAAATCGTGCTTAAACAATCGAGAAAAACTGTAATATCCCTTTCTGCATACTCGAGGCTATGGGTTGGTCGAATGATCGATGGCATCCCTTGGGTTATCAAGTGGGCGCCCTCCTTCTTTGATGTTTCGCTGATTGACCCACGACACCTCCGGAGGGTTGAGCAGGGAGATCCGGCGTCCTGGGCTCACTCCCTAGATGCCATCACTCATCCGAGAGCCCAAGTGCAGTATACCTGATCAAACTGATAGTTGAAAATATTATTTTGATTTTCTTTATCCACAGTGTTAGCATGGCTGCATGGTCGCAGTCATTTACGGCTAAAACGGTCATAGAGATGCTACATGAAGAAGAGGATGAGGAAGATGCTGATGACCTCTAGACCAGTGGTTCTTAGCCTGGGTTCGGTCGACACCAGGGGTTCGTTGAGTCACTCTCAGGGGTTCGGTAGGGGTCAAGACACACACAGTGTATAGCCCGGTTTACACTAGCAATGTCGGGCCGTTTTTATATATACCTATGTTTTGAACGAAGGGTTCGGTGAATGCACTGATGAAGTTTGCAGGGTTCAGTACCTCCAATAAGGTTAAGAACCATGCTCTAGACTATGTGCCACAGGGTCAAGCTGGAGTTGTGGGCGTGTCTAGGAATCCAGCTAGATGAAGAAGACTCCTTGGATGAGATAGAAGACTCGCCTGATGAGTCCCCTGAAGAGGATATTCAGACTGACTGAGTAAAAAGGGTTCTTACTGGAATGATCATCCCCCCATTCAGGGCAGAGCCAGAGGCTGAGAAGCTCCTCGAGAAGAACCTGACCAGAATCAGAATCAGAATCAAAATCAGAATCAGAATCAGGTTTTATTGGCCAAGTAAGTTTGCACAAACAAGGAATTTGTCTTGGTGGACAAAGTGGCTCTCAGTGTGCTTACACATATTACACAAAATATACAATCACAACACAAAACAATACAACAGTGCAAAACAATACAACAGTGCAATGGTCTAACAGTCCGAGAAGTCTATAAAAGTATATACAAGGAGGAATAGTGCAAAGAAGATGAGAGTCCAGAAAGTGCAGGAATAAATAAATACTATTCGGTATGAGTATGACGGTTATACAGTAAGGGTGAAATAAATAAATATGGTTGAGGGAGTAATTGTACAATAGTTATTATGATGATCCAGGGTTATTTCACAGTGCCACAATGTGTTAGCTGTTCATAGGACCATGGAGACTCTTCGCCAGAGTAACGAAGCCGTACATACCGCCTGTCATTAACCCATCCAAATTCGAGGGAGAAGCACAGCTCCGAATTTGGATTCAGTGGTAACATGACCATGGTGAGCTATGTGCCGCTAAAAAAGGGGAAGGCTGTTAATGTCCTCCTGAGCACCATGCATGACGACGGAGCAGGGGATGACAACAGTGTGAGGAAGAAACCAGAAGTCATCCAGTACTTTAACGTAACAAAATAAGGAATGGACACAATGGATCAGGGGCGTGTGTGTGTGTGAAGAAATCGTTTAGTAATCAGAAGGTTGCTAGTTCGATTCCCTGTCGAAGCGTCCTTGAGCAAGACACTGAACCCCTAATTGCTCCTGATGTGCTGTGTGTGTGTGTGTGTGTGTGTGTGTGTGTGTGTGTGTGTGTGTGTGTGTGTGTGTGTGTGTGTGTGTGTGTGTGTGTGTGTGTGTGTGTGTGTGTGTGTGTGTGTGTGTGTGTGTGTGTGTGTGTGTGTGTGTGTGTGTGTGTGTGTGTGTGTGTGTGTGTGTGTGTGTTACAGGAGGTAAAGAAGTCGTTTAGTAATCAGAAGGTTGCTAGTTCGATTCCCTGTCGAAGCGTCCTTGAGCAAGACACTGAACCCCTAATTGCTCCTGGTGTGCCATCAGTGTAAATGTAAAATGTGTATACATTGTAAGTCGCTTTGGATAAAAGCGTCTGCTAAATTACTAAATGTAAATCAGATGGTGGCCCATGGTGCTCTGGCACAATGTGCTGGATGTTGCCACCCTCAATGCCTACACCAACTTCACTGCACAACACCCTGATTACATGGGTGGTTTGACCAAAAGCACAGCTGGGCAAAGAGCTTGTCATGCCACATATAAAGGGGCGCATGGAGGGCACGCCCCACCACTAAAAGCACATTACAGATGCAATGGAAAAATGTGGGATGAAAAATAATAATAACCGCAGCCGCCACAAGAGGACATCAGACAGGAGGGCCAAGTAAAGAGGACGAGGAGCCAGATCTGCCCAGCGACCGAAAAGCCAGCATCTTGTGTTTGCAATTTGCGCTGTACCCATATCATTTTTTTTTATCAGTTTTCTTCCCTTTTATTCTTACAGTTCATCGGTTGTATGGTGTATGTATGTTATGTGTGAGTGTGACGAAGTGACAAATACACACTGAAAATATTAAATGTATTATTGTTTGGTCCAAATCACTACTTAAATAATCATTTTCAACAAAATCACTATTAAACATGTCTTTCTTTTTTTTTTGACCCATGTGTTTAAACTTGATGTAACAATACAAAAACTCATAAATTAAGAAAGGAAAAATGAAAATAATGATTTGTGGTAATCAAAAACAATACATTTAATGAATATTTTGAATATTAAATGATGAATTGATTTCCAAAAACATAGCAAAGGTACACTCAACCATGCATGAAATAACATAAGTCAATGTTGTGCCTTAGAAGGGGTTTGTGTAGCTTGTGTATCAAATGGTTGATATTTTAGTAACAAAACGATAGGGTTACATGACCACTACTATAGATTAATATTAACTTAAATGGATCCTTCCCATCCCGGTCACCACCTATTCCAATGACTCCCATCTGGCAGAAGGTTCCGGGCTATAAAGACCAAAACCTCTAGGTGGCTCTATGAAGGGCCCTTTTATGGTCGCCAAGTAACTTTAACTTTAACTAGATTTCTCAGTCTTCTTGGGCAGAGGCACAGCCTGGATATGATTAGCCAACACAGCTTTTTAAAATGAATTACGAGGTCATTTGGTCATGTAAGGGCCACTTAGGCTGTTAGCAGTGGTGTTTGTTTTAGGTGATCCATCAAAAATTATAAAGAAACAAATATGGAACGCTTTCAGATGATGAAGTGGGTGGCTCTTAAAAGAGCCTTTTGGTCGATGCCGAACAGTGGTCACTTTACTTAGATTTCTCGGTCTTCTTGGGCAACAGCACAGCCTGGATGTTGGGCAGCACACCACCCTGAGCGATGGTCACTCCGCCGAGCAGTTTGTTCAACTCCTCGTCGTTACGCACAGCCAACTGCAGATGGCGGGGAATGATACGACTCTTCTTGTTGTCACGGGCAGCGTTGCCGGCCAACTCCAGGATCTCAGCGGTCAAATACTCGAGCACGGCAGCCATGTAGACCGGAGCTCCGGCTCCAACACGATGGGCATAGTTGCCCTTGCGAAGCAGCCTGTGAACTCGACCCACGGGGAACTGGAGTCCAGCCCTGGATGAACGTGTCTTGGCCTTTGCCCTGGCCTTTCCTCCGGTTTTACCTCTTCCACTCATCGTTACGTGTATTTTTCTGTTCTACGAAATTGAAAATGGAGTCTCCTCTGAAGGTCGGAGAGTCTTTATAAAGAATGAAGGCAGTTTTTCATTCGCTGACACACTAATGCGTAGAGCCAATTACAGAGCGCTCACACGGTTCCAACGGATGGCGGAGGAGGAGTCTGGCGCATGGGGTTGTGTTGATACCAGAGACGTTATAGTGAGATTGACAGGTCAACAAACCAATCATGCCACTTGCAAGCTGTTAGTCAGTAGCAGTAGTAGCATGCTAACATTAGACAGGTGACAAAGACACCTCGCAAATCCTATCAGACGTATTTTTCAGTTACAATAAAGGGGTTTTTACATTGTACACTGTCTATTTCTCGGTAACTTTTAAAAAATCTAAGGAAAAAAAAGTCAAACAAACAACCTTTGGGTACAAATACGACCATCTACGGAGTTTGGTCCGCCATCTTTTTTTTTTGAGCTTCCCGCTTTTCAGACGTGAGCATAAACGCGATCTGATTGGCTAGCACCTGTGCTGTCAGTTATGCATGAAAGGCAATTTGATTGGCTGACGCATGTGTTGCCTCTCGAAAAGTTGAACATTTTTCAACTCTTGCTGCAAGCAACTCAACGGAACCCAACGGAGCCACAATTAAGTTCGGCAAAGAATGACGTCACCCCATTCAAAGTGAATGGGGAAGCGTCAACCTTGCCGGATCAACGCATTCCCACGCTACAGTTTGCATCCCAGTCGAGTCTGTCATTGTAACGTGTTCAACTCTTTGTTATATCTGACCGCCCTTTTTGTTGGATTATATTGCAGATATTTCTTACAATTTATAAGAGGAAAATACTTTATGTTATGGCTTCATAGGTGTCAAATTAAACGTATCTGTATGCATCCTTGATTTTTCAAGTCACACCTCACCATTTTTAGTAACATCAGGCCAACAGTTCAGGTATTATCCTTACCGCAGTAACTAACTAGCGCCGACACAATGCGTGTATGACTTTTTGTCAACATTAGAATGTGTTTTTGTGTATTTATCCAATGATGCTGGTAAGGCTTATGATTTAACTGTATCAAGTATAATTATGAACCAGCTGTACTTCATATAAATGGTGGTTGAAACAAGGGCTCACTGAAATCACTCATTCATCTACTGGTTAGTTGATTTAAACTATGAATACCAACTAATATGAACTTTCGTTATATATATATATATATACATATACACTTCAGTTGGCCAAGTTATTATTTTGTACAGTGAATAGGGAGCCTGAACATATGAAACATACTACTGAACCTACCATAAAAGCGTTCGGTCAGTGTGTTTGGAACAAGGACTTTCATGACATAAGTGGGTGGCTCTTAAAAGAGCCTTTTGATTCATGGTGAAGAATGTAGGTCTCCACTTTACTTCTTCTTGGGAGCTGCCTTTTTGGGTTTGGCGGCTTTAGGCTTAGCTGCCGCCTTGGGCTTTGCTGCCTTTGCCTTCTTAGGGCTCTTCGCTGCCTTCTTGGGTGCAGCGGGCTTCTTAGCCTTTTTGGGGCTCTTGGTGGCCTTCTTGGGGGCTGCGGGTTTCTTCGCCTTCTTCGCCGGAGACTTCTTAGCAGCAGCGGGCTTCTTAGCCACTGCCTTCTTGGGGCTCTTGGTGGCCTTCTTTGCTGCGGCGGGTTTCTTAGCAGCCGGCTTCTTCGCCTTGGGTGCAGCCTTCTTAACGGGCTTCTTCTTGACCTCTGCCTGCTTGTTCAGCTTGAAGGAGCCGGACGCCCCGGTGCCCTTGGTTTGGAGCAGAGTTCCCTTGGAAACGAGACTCTTGATGGCCAACTTCACGCGAGTATTATTCTTCTCTACGTCGTATCCGCCAGCCAAAAGCGATTTCTTCAAAGCTGCCAGAGAAACTCCTTTTTTCTCCTTCGATGCAGTCACAGCCTTCACGACCAACTCACCGACGCTGGGTCCAGCTTTCTTGGGACGAGGTGCCGCCTTCTTCTTTGGAGCCTTTACGGGGGCTGGTGCGGCCGCGGGAGCAACTTCTGCCATGGTGAGGATGTAAGTACGTACTCTGTGAGAAACAAGTGCGAGAATGACACGCGTGACACGGTTGGCCAACATTATCCTCCACATGAGAACCTTATAGACTCAACGGCATCAACTCCGAGGCTCAGCGCGTCCCTGAAATTCTCTAGGTTGTGTTTTCTCTTCTGACACACAAGGGCATTATTATCTCAAATGTGACATTAAAATGAAAAGAAAGTGCTGAATGCATGAGAGTAAATGTTCATCTTTTAAATCAGCAAACTTTATTTGATTATAAGTTTGTCACGGAGTTACAACAAACTGAAAACGGCATGCTGTAACGAGGACATGGAGCTTCCAATATTGAACTGCACACATAATTACACATATTAAAACTATAAAACGAAATATAACATGAAGTCCGGACCTCTGTGGAACAAGATATGCATCTCAGTAACTGAATATAGAAGATTAAAAGGAAGATCTACATTGTAAGTGCTGTGAAATCTAGCATGATTCGTGCGATGTAAAACACAGATCAGGATCCGCAGGACCAAAACCATACTATGAGCTGTAGCCTGCAATCGAAGTAAATCAAGAACATTTTATAATCGAAAACATATGAAAAGTTTAAAAAAGATAAATAAACATAATTCCACTATGAAAATATCAAAGATAGAGCATGAACTGTTTAATCCCATATTTTAGACGAGTTTAGAGAAGTCTTAGAGAGTCTGCCTTCCGTCTAATTTGCACTGTGTTGTAACGTTGTCATATGCATGCTCAGACCGAAGTTAATCATCTATCTTAACTAATCATGACACAAATTGAGTGTATGTACGTATGTAATGTAATTATGTATGTAATACAATGCATTTGTATAATACATATTATATCCTATTATAAATATATTGAATATAGAATTGTTTATGCTAAAGTAATTGCCATGTTCAGACGATTTGGAAAGACAAAGATTACATGCATTTAATCAATTATCTTTGTAAATCGTGCAATGATGCATAAAACAATGAAGAAATGATGTAAAACAGAAAATCCTCTCGTGCAATCTAAATCAATGCAAAATGAGTAGGTGAAAATCGCTTTGAACGATTCAAACGTTGATGTAAGTAAGATAACATCGAGAACGGTAAGAATATCATTTTTTGTTGTTGTCTTCGGGCATCTCACTTTACCACAAACAACTACACACAAATGCATTGGCGATATACATAATAATGTACCTAGCATTTAGCACATTTTAGTTAAAACATTCTGAAAGGAGCCCTTATGGGGAAATGTTGATCATTTCAACCTAGAAGTCACAGAACGCAAATCAGATAATCTGGTAAAAATTATAAATCATATGAAAAGATAAAAGTGAAAAGGGGGTTTGGACCAATATGAAACGGTTTGCACTTACTCCAACATTGATTTAATCTAGAGATGAATAAATACAATTAGATTGTATGTAATTATATATATTAGATTATACCTTGATTATATGAGTTGTAATGTACATGTTTGGGAGAAAGGATAATACAATATTAGAAGTTACAAAACTAAACGTCAGATTTTGATGTAGCACTACTATACATTAATTGTTTGAAAAACAAAAAATTGAATATAGGGTAGATTATAGGGTCTGATTTATTACTGCGTTAACACAGTACAGTATGTCCTTTTTTGCCATAAATCGTTGGCGCAGTGACCTACATTCGAAAATGGGCGTGTCATTACTGACGTAAATGTTAGACGAGAAAAGCAGTCTTCTTGTAGGTCCGCGTTGTTGGTATAAACATGGGCCTCCTAGAAATTTTGTTCACAGTGTATATCTGTAGTGCTAATAACGAGAGTTGAAGAATGTCTGGACGAGGAAAAGGCGGGAAAGGTCTTGGAAAAGGAGGCGCCAAGCGTCATCGCAAGGTTCTCCGTGATAACATCCAGGGAATCACAAAGCCCGCTATCCGTCGCCTGGCTCGCCGTGGTGGTGTAAAGCGAATCTCCGGCCTCATCTACGAGGAGACTCGTGGTGTGCTCAAGGTTTTCCTGGAGAACGTGATCCGTGATGCCGTCACCTACACCGAGCACGCCAAGAGAAAAACCGTCACCGCCATGGATGTGGTCTATGCTCTGAAGCGTCAAGGCCGCACTTTGTACGGCTTCGGCGGTTAAAGTGTACTCTACTCTACCCAACCAAAAGGCTCTTTTAAGAGCCACCCACTTCTTCCCTGAAAGCGGTTTTCCATGTTCTGTGAACATTTGTTCGTTTATAAATATTATGGAGGAAGCATGTACTTAGTGTGTCAGTGCCTTCTCGACAGCAATCTCTAGTCTTGCAGATACATTGCGTACATTTGATGGATTTTGTAGTCTACATTAATACATATAGTATTTAAATAGCGTTTGTGGTAGATGAACCATGTCGCAGTTATGTCCCGTCATTATCACTAGTCTTGCCCACAATAAAATTCACAGGTGCAAACTCGTCACCTCGGCGAAATTCATGTACGGTAATGTGTGACGTTTGTACACTGCAATAACGTTAGGCTATTTAGCGTAGGCTAACGTGCTAATGTTAGACCGTTGGCTAACAGACACCTCGCGCAAATCACATCAACCATTATTGCTGGTTACAATAACGGCGTTATTGGATAGTAAATTGTCTATTTCTCGGTAACTTTTGAAAGATCTAAGCGAGAAAACGCCGAAAAATGTACATTACATACAAGACAGCGGAGTTAAGCTGCTAATAAATTACATAGCATATAACGTTAGCATGCTGATATGAATTATGTGTTGTGCCTGGAAAACATGAGTTGTTGTCAACATAAACAATTGATTGTTGTTTATTTTGCACATGAACATATTTGGGGCAAATAACCCACTGTGTATGCAGTGATTCTTTCAAAGTCAGATTTACAAATATATAAACCCAATAGAGTAGCTTAAATCACCATTCAATTGGCAGCTTGCACATTGACAGCATCCTGAGGGTTTCTACCTTTTCCAATTATAATGTTATGAGATAAATCGCGGAGACTATAACATCAGCTAGATAACTAGCTATCATTTCATGCAAATTGTACTCTTCCATTTATATTTTTTAAGGTTATTAAAAGTGTCCTTTTGTATATTTGTGTGAGGAAGCTATCTGAAGAAATGCATCTCTCCCCCAAGGTAGTGAACAACAGCAACGGGAACAGGCGGGCGTCTTAAGCGGGTTGTTCCCTTTGAGGTACTTAATTAGGTATTAAATGAATGACAAATGAACACAATATTTTGAGGAAAGAGTTAATGTGCGCAAAACGACATAAAGACGTGCATGGTAAATGTAAAGGAAGCTAGTAACAGACGTGGGAATGGCGTTCTGTGTAGCCCAATGAGCTGATGCCATAGAGTCGTCCACTTTCTACGAAGTAGCCAATCCCGGTTCGCTTTTGGATATGACGCAGGCGAATAGGCTCGTTTGGATGAAGGTACCACAGTTGCTCATTTGCATACGGTTTTGTATTTACACCGATGATTACTTTCTGCGTAGTATTCGATATCAACCGTTGAAGCAACAATGCCTGAACCAGCGAAGCCAGCACCCAAGAAGGGATCCAAGAAAGCCGTCACCAAGACGGCTGTTAAGGGCGGCAAGAAGCGCAGAAAGACCAGGAAGGAGAGCTATGCCATCTACGTGTACAAGGTACTGAAGCAGGTCCACCCCGATACCGGTATCTCCTCTAAGGCGATGGGCATCATGAACTCTTTCGTGAACGACATCTTCGAGCGCATCGCCGGGGAGTCTTCCCGCCTGGCTCACTACAACAAGAGGTCCACCATCACCTCCAGGGAGATCCAGACCGCAGTGCGTCTGCTTCTGCCCGGTGAACTGGCCAAGCACGCCGTGTCCGAGGGAACAAAGGCCGTCACCAAGTACACCAGCTCCAAGTAAAGTTGACCCTTAATTGACACCCAACGGCTCTTTTAAGAGCCACCCACGTTCTCTGTTAAAAGCTTTCCATCTGCCAATGATGTGTTACGTATACATGCATTGTAAGGATTCACTCCCACAGAATCGACTTCGTTCGCTGTGAGCAGTGGTGAAGGTTTAGTTCACTAAATATATCCAGCTTAGCAAAAAAGAAAATCTACAACGACGAATGTGTACTACATGATCCTCGTCTCGAAACAACATAACACTATAGTGAGAGACAACCTCTTACTTATAACGATTCAGCTCTGTTAAAATGTTTGAATCTATTTTTGTGTGTCAGTTAACCTGCATATGTTTCCATGAGATTACTTTGTCTACGGTGAAGCACTACATTTCCCTCGGGATATATCAAGTATCCATCCACTAATAGTGTATGTTATTGTGAGATGCTTCTGTAAAACTAAGACATTTTAAAAGTAAAAGCGAACCTACCGGTATTATTGAACCAGTGCAGGTCGCACAGTAAACACACATAATAAACATTAATGTAAGGAGTTACAGAGAATTCTACAAATCAGTATCATTACAATAATAAAATATACACCATCTTCACTCAATCAGCAGGTTCACAGCCCTCTCTGACAAGGCTCCCTCTGGCGGTGAAATGTATGTACTGCAGCTGAGTTGCATTTTTAAATCCCCGTTTGGAACTCTTTTCTCTACAGACAGTCTCCCTCTTGTGGCAGCAGCGGGGTAAGACAGCCCGTCCGCGCCACTTAAATGAGAGCGGGGAAGTTCACAGTGAGAATCTACTGCACTTTTGCCCTCTAGTGGCGCAAATATCACACTTCAGCCTGGTGGCAACTTTAAAAAACAAACCTCTTCATAAACTTCACCTTTTCTGTGGACAGTCTCCCCCTGCTGGTGGTATGGAGTCATGGCAGCCTGCACACACCTCTAAAAGCAAGTCAGGGCGAGAGCAGTTATCCACCTAAAAAAAACTGGTAAGGGGAACAGGAAATAGTGACTCAGACAATAAACAAACCAACATCATCAGATGCTTCTGTAAAGCTTAATCACCTAAATGCTCTTGTAAGGGCAAATGTTACACCCAGGATGCTGCGCTCGTCTAGTGAGCGTCGTTTGGCACTGCCGTCTGTGCAAATACGGCAGTCCAGACTATTCTCATTTGTAGTTCCACGTTGGTGGAATGAACTACCTAGCACTACCAGAGCAGGGGCGTCCCTCTCTACCTTTAAGAAGCTTTTGAAGACCCAACTCTTCAGAGAGCACTTCCCGTCCTAACTGGCACTTCGACTAGTGCGGAACTTGCAATTACAGCAGTTACACTTCTGCACTTCTTTTTCTTTTTTTATTTCATTTTGTTATATTTCTTATGTAAAGTAGTATTTATTGTTACACCAGGTTCTATTGCTCGTAGCTTGACTATTCTCTCCCTTGTACGTCGCTTTGGACAAAAGCTAAATGACTAAATGTAAATGCAAATTTAATCATTATAAAAGCTTAAAAAACATAGGCAGGTTGCACTGTTAATTTACAAACTAAATGTATGGCGTTAAAGAGATAATGACCTGTTTGTCTCTCTAGTGTATAGAGATGTACATTAGATATCAACACACAGAACAGAAGAATCTCAAAGCCTGCATCCACCACATGCTGCATGAAGGTTCCGCCCACGGCCGCCACTAGCTGCTGGTAACAGGAAGGGATCAACGTGTGGGAGACAGCAGATCGTAAACAAACTCTTCAAAGGGGCACTAGGGCTTAACGGCTCTGCTTTTCTCATCTCACATACTTGTCCAATTCAGCAAACAGCTCCTGCCAGTCCTTCAGCTGTCTGGTCAGGGTTTCCAGGCTCAGACGAATCCGAATCGAGCCATAAACACACCCAGCCAATCAGAATTGAGCCATAAACACACCCAGCCAATCCGAATCGAGCCATAAACACACCCAGCCAATCAGAATCGAGCCATAAACACACCCAGCCAATGGCTGGTTGCCAACAGAAGGCCATGCACAGGGAGGAGTTTGTTCAGGCCGGCGTTGTGATGACAAGCTCAGGCCCGCACCGATAACGCATGACCACACGAACACTCACCATGGTAAAGTACGGACATGCGCACACACACATACACACACACACATGCGCACACACACACACACACACACACACTCTTACCTACACACACACACACACACTCACACATATACACATATACACACACGCACACACACACACACACACACACACATACATACACACACACACACACTCACACATACTCACACTCACACACACACACACACACACACACACATGTATATGTATACTGTACAGGTGCATCTCAAAATATTTGAATATTGTGGAAAAGTAAATTTTTTCCCGTAATTTAATTCAAAAAGTAACACTTTCATATATTTTAGAATCGTTACACATAAAATTGCATGTTTCAAGCCTTTTTTTTTTTATCTCGATGATTACGGGATACAGTTCATGGAAAATCAAAAATCCAGTAACTCAAAATATTAGAATAAAGAATTTAAAATACAGAAATGTCGACCTGAGAAGAGCTCTAATCAGCTTAATAACTCAAAATACCTGCAAAGGTTTCCTGAGCCTTCAATGTCTCAGTCTTGCTCAGTACAGACAACCACAATCATGGGGAAGACTGCTGACTTGACAGTTGTCCAGAAGACACTCATTGACCCCCTCCATGAGGAGGGTAAGCCACAGAAAGTCATTGCTGAAAGGGCCGGCTGTTCACAGAGTGCTGTATCAAAGCATATTCAATGAAAACCACAATGGAAAGTTGACTGGAAGGGAAAAGTGTGGTAGGAAAAGGTGCACAAGCAACAGGGATGGCCGCAGCCTTGAGAGGATTGTCAAGTAAAGCCAATTCAAGAACTTGGGGGAGCTTCACAAGGAGTGGACTGAGGCTGGAATCAGTGCATCAAGAGCCACCACGCACAGACGTGTCCAGGAAGTGGGCTACAAGTGTTGCATTCTCAGTGTAAAAGCCCTTCCTGAACCAGAGACAACGTCAGAAGTGTCTTACCTGAGCCAAGAAGAAAAATAACTGGTCAGTTGCTCAGTGGATATTCAAGGTCAAGGTCCCAGAGTCTGGATGAAGAGTGGAGAGGCACAGAATCCCAGTTGCTTGAAGTTTCCACAGTCAGTGATGATACGGGGTGCCATGTCATCTGTTGGTGGTCCACTGTGTTTTACAAGTCCAGAGTCAATGCATCCGTCTACCAGGAGATTTTAGAGCACTTCATGCTTCCATCTGCTGACAAGCTTAATGGAGATGCCGATTTCCTTTTCCAATAGGACTTGGCACCTGCCCACAGTGCCAAAACGACTGGTAACTGGTTTGCTGCCCAGTGCCAAAACGACTGGTAACTGGTTTGCTGCCGATGGTATTACTGTGCTTGATTGGGCAGCCAACTGGCCTGACCTGAACCCCATAGAGAATCTATGAGGTATTGTCAAGAGGAAAATGAGATCCACCAGACCCAACAATACAGACGGGCTGAAGGCCGCTATCAAAGCAACCTGTGCTTCCATCAGACCTCAGCAGTGCCACAGGCTGATTGCCTCCCTGTCACGCCGCATTGATGCAGTAATTTGTGCAAAGGTACCAAGTATTGAGTGCATAAATGAACATGCTTTTTTGTGTTTTGAGTTAATTAACTGATTAGAGCCCTTCTCAGGTTGACATTTCTGTATTGTAAATGTTTTATTGTAATATTTTGAGATACTAGATTTTTGATTTCCATGAGCTGTAAGCTGTAATCAACATCATTAAAACAAAAAAAGCTTGAAACATGCTACTTTATGTGTAAGGATTCTAGAATATATGAAGGTGTCAACTTTTTAATTTTGTTATTTTTAGATGCCCCTGTATGTATATATACGTATATATATATATATATATATATATATATATATATATATACACACACACACAAATCTAATTTAATGCTGAAAACCTTTTTCAAGCCTGGCTTAATTTCCATCTGCAGCCAGTGCACTAGCATTAATGTTTAGTCCTTATACAGATTGTTGATGTTACACACACACACACACACACACACACACACACACACACATATATATATATATATATATATATAGTATAGTATATATTCACATATTGCTAATGTTACTTTGTGGATACCATTCTAAATTCATATTTTTTGTGACTTCCTAACCAAACAATTGTACTCTGAACTATGACAGCCCATCCACGCCATTTTAAAGTAAACACTCATTAAATAGGCTTATGCTTTGACATCGGTTTTGAGTCAGTTAAAATACTTTAAAGCAGATAAAAAAAATCATACTGAACATATGCAAGCTGCATTTGTGTGTAATAATAATAAAATATACACCGTCTTCACTTCTCTCTCAGCAGGTTCACAGCCCTCTTTGACAAGGCTCCCTCTGGCGGTTAAATGTATGTACTGCAGCTGAGTTGCATTTTTAAATCCCCGTTTGGAACTCTGTTCTCTACAGACAGTCTCCCTCTTGTGGCAGCAGCGGGGTAAGACAGCCCGTCCGCGCCAGTAAAACGAGAGAGTGGCAGTTCCCAGTGAGAAGCGACTGCACTTTTGCCCTCTAGTGGCGCAAATACCACACTTCAGCCTGGTGGCAACTTTAAAAAACAAACCTCGTCTGAAACTTCACCTTTTCTGTGGACAGCCTCTGTAGATAGATAGATAGATAGATAGATAGAT
>NC_045175.1:12425037-12427537 GCF_900700415.2 Clupea harengus | reverse complement strand
TCAGCCTGCTTGTACAGTATACTTTCCTCTGCAGTCCCCCACAAATTATGTTATAAAGGGTTCAGGTTCAGCAGTTTTAATCCTTCTAAATTTCATTAAACATTTAACACTGTTGCTAAGGCAGATATGGTGAGATTGTTTTATTAGAAAGACAATATCTTAAGAAGAATGAGTATGTCACATGAGATGTTTTGTTTCAGAGATGTAGGTTTGGCCTCAGCCAAGGTAGAGTCAGACTACTCAACGTTTTACTGAGACACAAAGAGACCCAGCATAGTCCAGACAATATCTGTTCACACTGGCACCTACTGTATCTTACTTAAACACTCATTAAGTGGGCTTATGCATTTGACATGGGGTTTTAAGTCAGTTAAAAATAGTATGAAGCTGATATCAAATATCATACTCAACATATGCAAACTGCATTGTTATGTCTACAAATCAGTATCATTACAATAATAAAATATACAACATCTTGACTTCTCTCTCAGCAGGTTCACAGCCCTCTCTGATGAGGCTTCCCCTGGTGGTGACATTTATGTAGTGCAGCTGAGTTGCATTTTTAAATCCCCGTTTGGAACTCTGTTCGCTACAGACAGTCTCCCTCTTGTGGCAGCAGTGGGGTATGACAGCCCGTCCGCGCCAGTAAAACGAGAAAGTGGCAGTTCCCAGTGAGAAGCTACTGCACTTTAGCGCCCTCTACTGGCGCAAATACCACACTTCAGCCTGGTGGCAACTTTAAAAAACGAACCTCGCCTGAAACTTCACCTTTTCTGTGGACAGTCTCCCCCTGTTGGTAGTATTGAGTCATGGCAGCCTGCACACCCCACTGAAACTCCTAGTGAGTCTAGGTCAGTAGTCCAGGCAAAATAGCGTTTTACGACAGACTAATTGTAAAAGAATTTTTTTCAGCATAGATCATTTCTATGAGGTGTCCAGAACAACATACTAAAAGTCCTAAGAAATCCTAGTTGAGGAAATATGTTTAATTCTCATCAATCTGAGATGTGTGCTAATAATGCATGGCAAAAATACACCTCAAAAATGTAATTTTTTTCCTTTACTCCTATCAAAATGAAACTTTACACAATGAAAGTACCCATGAAAAGTAAAACAATTTGTATTACAAGTTTCTTTTGAAATTAATTTGTATATGCAAATGAGCTATACACTAATCGAATATGCCCAAAATACATCCAAACAGGCTTATTTTTTTCCTTTACTCCTACCACAATAAAACTTTACATAGTAAAAGTATACATGAAAAGTAACTTTTTTTGTATTACAAGTTTCTTTTGAAATTAATTTGAATATGCACATGAGCTCCACACTTATTGAATATGTCCTTAGGCAGAAACACCTTCATATGTATGACAAATACATCGGCCCAATCTTCATCCAATCATCCTACTGCCAATGGGAGATGGCAATGCTGCTTTTAGACTGGCCTCTAACCTGAAAACTGCCTGGCTTGGTAGTACCTGCCAGGGGTATGGTGTTTCTGCCTGTGCAATTAGGACATATTCAATAAGTGTGATGCTCATGTGCATATTTAAATTCATTTAAAAAGAAACTTGTAATACAAAAAAAGTTACTTTTCATGTATACTTTTACTATGTAAAGTTTTATTGTGGTAGGAGTAAAGGAAAAAAATAAGCCTATTTGGATGTATTTTGGGCATATTCGATTAGTGTATAGCTCATTTGCATATTAAAATTCATTTTCAAAGAAACTTGTAATACAAAAAAATGTTACTTTTCATGGGTACTTTCATTGTGTAAAGTTTCATTTTGATAGGAGTAAAGGAAAAAAATTACATTTTTGAGGTGTATTTTTGCCATGCATTATTAGCACACATCTCAGATTGATGAGAATTAAACATATTTCCTCAACTAGGATTTCTTAGGACTTTTAGTATGTTTTTCTGGACACCTCATAGAAATGATCTATGCTAAAAAAATTCGTTTACAATTAATTCTATTATTGGCTCCAAAAAGGGTTAATTTGCCTGGCCTACAGGGCGAGAGGATGATGCAACAGCAGTTTTCATATCTCAGTCCTGTCATCCCTTAATCTGTTTTCTCTCCATTAAAGTGGCATCATTTAAATCTCTACTTGTGATATTAAGGGGTTAGATTAAATATATCTCTGCAGTTTTATTTTTTATCTCATGCTATGCATTTTATGTATTCAATTCTATAATTTGAATTATAATTATTATTATTTATTTATTTTTTCGCACTATATCTGAGTTATGTTTCTTTGATGTCTATTTTTATGTGCATGTAATTTCTTTGTGCATATTATGTATTTGCTGTAAAGCACTTTGAGCTGCATTCTTTTGCATGAAAGGTGCTATATAAATAAAGTTGTATTATTATTATTATCTCACCTCAGTGCTCAGTGTTTTATACTGGTGTTAATGTCACACACACACACACACACACACACACACACACACACACACACACATATATATATTTTTACTGGTGTTCTGTGT
>NC_045175.1:12415037-12420037 GCF_900700415.2 Clupea harengus | reverse complement strand
GGAGTATCTGATATCGGGATCTGGAGTTCGGCTACATGCACACACACACACACATACACACACACACACACACACACACACACGGCTACATGCCATTTGTGGCGATACTACTTCAAGCACTAATTTTCGTCTATTTTACGCACACTCTGTAGCGCGCGCCATATGGGTAAACTCACACACGCACGACTGAAGCCAGGGCGCTCGCTCACCGGTATGTGATACTGATGGCCGTGTACATGGCGAAGAACGCGAGGAACTCCTTGTAGAGAACTTTGTAGATGCTCCCCTTCCACGCCAGAAGCAGCTTGGAGAATCCGCAAAAGCGCGCGTTTGCCACGCGCGCAGTGTACGTGACCGTCATGATCCTGGTCCTCTCTCCGAAGAGTCTCGAGGGTTTCTTGTGATCCCCGTTCCTCTACCGAACACCGCGGACTGGCAGCCCCCCGTTGCCCCTGTGGCGACAAAGACTCAACAATAACAACTCTCGCCCTGGTGTTTAGTCCTCGTGCGTAACGGAAATCAAGTGTGTGAAACCCCACCGACGTGACTCCTGGGCGTGCGTGCGCACGGTGCGCCACGTGAGAGGGGGGGGGGGGAGACTCGTCTCTCCCTGTCCCGCATTCGCCTGTCCCGGAGACACCGGACCGGGTCGCGTGAGATAGTTTGAAAAGGGAAAATAGTCAAATATGCGTCCGCCCATACATTACGCCTTACCTCATGCGCAACGTACGTCTGTATCGCTGTAAGTATCACTGTAAATCACAGTAAGTTCCCTGCTGCAGTCTTTAAAGTTCAACAGACGTTTTGAAATCCCACAGAATAGAAAAACAATAGATGAATCCGTCCAGCAGTCTTCCAGGTCATCCTGAACAAACCCCATCAGTCCAGGAAGCCGTCTCCCCCACCCAGTGCCGCCTTTTGAAGGTGGGGCTGCCAAGGACGAAGAGGGTGGGCTCTCTCTCTCTCTCTGTGACACACACACACACACACACACACACACACACACACAGAGAGAAAGGTGGGAAGAGTATCCTTCCAGAAAGACTTGTCAGTGGGAACACATACTCAGAGGATAACAGTAGTGAATACGTTTAGAAAAGAGGTTAATCTACTTTATTATCCCAACGAGAAAAAAAAGAAATTGGCTAGATGCGTGTAACGGTTGGGAGGTGCGTCCCACACTGCCCTGCTCTGCTCTCGCATGTGAAGCCTGCGTTGCGGTGTTTACTGACCCGCGTCGTCCGTTTGCCTCCGCTGGTCGCTCTGTGCTGGTTGAAGCAGCGCGGAGAGAGAGGGAGAGAGGGAGAGAGAGAGAGAGAGAGGGAGAGGGAGAGAGAGAGAGGGACGGGGGCGCGGAGACGCCGCGGGGAGAAGCAGGCGAGGAGCCTCGTTAGCGCAGGGTCCCGCTGCTCAAGGCGGACGCGCAACAGTGCGCTTCAAATCGCTGATGGATCGCTGCCGACAGCCAGGCAGGCGCGGTGAAGTACAGTAGGCTGCCTGGGTTAGTAATGACAGAGTCACAAGAAGAGAGAGAAAGAGAGAGAGAGAGAGAAAGAAAGAAAGAAAGAGAGTGTGTTTGTGTGTCAGGGCAAAGTCAACGGAAAGAGTAGACTTACTTAGGCGTACATCTCCTCATCCTTAGTTTGACGATGACCGTGCTGAGTAGTCCTTTACGGTGCCAGTGCGGTTAGTACGTTTATTTTATTTCCTGTTTATTTATCTCTAGAAAATCTGTGTTTTTTTTTTTTTACAAGTGTTTGTAACCCCCCCCCCCCCCTTTCTTTCCTACTGTGAGGCGCATTGTGTTACCTCCTTGTATGAAATGCGCCGTACAAATAAAGTTTGATTTGATCCAAACGAGAAAACAAAGTATCGAATCAAACGTGTTGCGCAATAGCAGTTAATTTCCTCACCCCTCGGGCAGCGAGGCTGGACGCGATGTAAGCCGCTCGCCCTGGCGCCGCGGGGCGGCTTGTTTGTCCAGGTCTAAAGGTCCCGGATGAAAGGTGCGCGCCGCTGACCCTGTCACCTTGCATATCTCACCGCGGCTCGCTTCGGCCCAGGTATAGGGGGCGGAATGGACGCTCGCCCCGGTCGCCCCGGCCGCGTCGGTGTCGGCTTGAGAAAGCACAGCAGCGCGATGGGAAGCCTCTTAAACACAATTGCCTTATTTTTGCAACAGGACTGACTACCAACCAGCGCGCCAATTAAGAGATTCGTTTACAGTGAAGGCTACGACTTTCTCACGTTTTCGTGAGATGTGAGGATGGTTTCGGACTGAGCCAGGTGACCACATTCTGTTAGGCCATTAGTTACAGCCTCAGACAAGGCCACACACGTACATAAATAATGAATAACGAATAGATGATTAATAAATAGTAAGCATTACAAAAACAAAACAGTTCAGTTAACTCGATTAACTAAATGAGTCAAATGTTGTCTGAAAACAAAAAAAAAAACGGTTTAGTAGTCAGCCATTGATGCAAGATAGTGTTTTATTTTTTTGTTTTTATACATTTATGGTCTATTGTTCCCCATAACATAATGGTCACCTCTTAAAAAAAGGTCAAAAACCTAAACAGCAAAGGCATTTATAACAGAACTGGTTAGGGAGAGAGAGAAGTGAAGAGAGAGAGAGAGAGAGAGAAAGAGAGGGACAAGAGAGAAAAAAGAGAAAGGATGAGGAGAATGAGGGACAGAGAGGGAGAAGAGAGAGGATGAGGAGAGAGAAAGAGGGACAGGGAGAGAGAGAAAGAAGGAAAGAAAGAAAGAGGGACATTTGGGGTGTTGGGAGCTTATGCAGGTTGTGCTGTTATTTATTTATTTATTTATTTATTTATTTCAACCACTGCCCCCCAAGTGCTTGGGACAGAACCTTCAGAAGAGTAGCCGTAGAAGCTTCTAGAACAGTAGCCATAGAAGCTTCTAGAACAGTAGCCATAGAACCTTCAGAAGAGCAGCCATAGAAGCTTCTAGGTGGCGCACTCGCTAGTGCTGGCCTGTGTGGAGACGAGGAAGGGTTTGGTCTGCTCCAAAGCAAACTTCTTTGGACAAGAAGGAACAAATCAAATAAAACTTGCAGATAGACACCGTTAAACTGATGATGATGATGATGATGATGATGAAGGTGGTGGTGGTGGTGATGATGATGATGATGACGAAGAAGCTAATCTGGCCCAGGCGGGGGGCTGCTCCGACAGGTGCGAAGCTCCTGGGGTCTTCCACACAGGCACAGAGAGCGGAGACTGGGAGTCTCAACCACAGCCCCCCCTTGGATGCTGGTACCCCTAAACCACAGCCCCACCTTGGATGCTTGGATGGTGGTACCCCTAAAACACAGCCCCCACCTTGGATGCTTGGATGGTGGTACCCCTAAACCACAGCCCCCCCTTGGATACTGGTACCCCTAAAACACAGCCCCCCCCTTGGATACTGGTACCCCTAAAACACAGCCACCCCCCTTGGATGCTGGTACTCTCGGCCCTATGGGTCTCGGCCTGACCCACGGAGGAGTGTAGGGGCAGAAGCTTTGCTAAAAGAACAACACATTCATGAGTTTGGATGATTCTATAGACGCAGCAGAGAGAGAGAGAGAGAGAGAGACAGAGAGAGGGAGGGAGGGAGGGAGGGAGAGAGAGAGAGAGAGAGAGAGAGATAGGGGCAGGGAGAGAGAGAGAGAGAGAGAGAGAGAGAGAGGGAGAGAGGGAGAGAGAGAGAGAGAGAGAGAGAGAGAGCGCAGTGGGCATCAGATCATGGCCTGGCGGAGTCTCTTCTTTCGCTCTCTGCTAACGGACACATTCCTTCTGTAAAATCGAGCCGCGGGTCCTCGGCCAAGAGGCAGAGAAGGGAGTTATTTGACCAGATTAAGCAAGATATTTTGAACTAATGACCTATTATCACATATGATTGATTACACAAGATCAGAAAAATAAATAACCGCATCGAGGGGCACGTTTCTTCAAGCTTAAGGACATGCTAAGGATCTACGCCAAAAGGGAAGGGCGGCCTACTCGCAAGGACACCATCATGTCTGCACACAGAGGTCGAAGGGCACGGCCTACTAAAGGACACCATCATGTCTGCACACAGAGGTCAAAGGGCACGGCCTACTAAAGGACACCATCATGTCTGCACACAGAGGTCAAAGGGCACGGCCTACTCGCCAGGACACCATCATGTCTGCACACAGAGGTCGAAGGGCACGGGTAAGTGATGATCACAAGGTGAACACAGAGGGGGACCCAGGAGTTGACTTCTTCATCTGCCCTTCGCCTTTCCCCGCCACTGGAAACGGAATGGATTTCAGCTTTCAGATGAAAACAAAAACAACAACAAACAAACAAAACGAAAAAAAAAAACGAAAAAAAAAACGCTGATAGTCATGGATGTAATCAAGTATTTGAGGCCTCTGATTTTCCCACTCCTAGTGTTAATCATCTCACCAATCACAGCATCCCATCATCTGGCACCTCCTTGGCCTCTTGCTATTGGTTGAGTGTAAGAAGGGGCGGGGCGGGGCGGGGCCGGGCCGAGACCCCAATCCCTGTTTGTGTCCACCATTGAGCTGGGCCTTGAGCATGCCACTGTGTTAAAGATACATTCTCCCTGGCATGAACTACAGACACAGCCAGGAGGCAAACCTGACAACCCAAGAGCCAAACAAACCGAATAAAATAAAAAATAAAAAAAATCAAGAAATCAAGCCTTTTGGACCAAACCAAAAACTTTTGAATCTTTTTTTTTTTTTTTTTTTGCATGAACACATAGGCACAAGACACACACTCTTTAAGTCTTCCTATGGACAACAACACACATCTATACAGAGAGGCAGCAGAAGAGAGAGAGAGAGAGAGAGAGAGAGGGGGAGAGGGAGAGAGAGAGAAAGAAAGAAAGAAAGAAAGAAAGAGAGAGAGAGAGAGAGAGAGAGAGAAAGAAAGAAAGAAAGAAAGAAAGAAAGAAAGAAAGAGAGAGAAAAAGAGACAGAGAGAGAGAGAGAGAGG
>NC_045175.1:12402537-12410037 GCF_900700415.2 Clupea harengus | reverse complement strand
CATTTACATTTACTTTTAGTCATTTAGCAGACGCTTTTATCCAAAGCGACTTACATATGTGCGACTTACAATGTATACACATTTTACATTTACACTGATGGCACACTGCACATCAGGAGCAATTAGGGGTTCAGTGTCTTGCTCAAGGACGCTTCGACAGGGAATCAAACTAGCAACCTTCTGATTACTAAACGACTTCTCTACCTACTGTACCACTGTCGCCCCGGAGAAGCAGCTGTGTGTGTGTGTGTGTGTGTGTGTGTGTGTGTGTGTTGCTATGGCAACGTGGTCCTCTGACCTACCTCATGACCTCGGCGTAGCTCATGGCCTCGTCGATGCCGGGGAAGGCGCTCATGGCCTCCTGCATCATCTTCTTGCCCATGCTCAGCATGTTCTCCTCCTCGAAGAACTCGTCGGGCAGCTCCGCCACGCCCAGACTCGGGTCGATCTCCTGAGAGAGGGGGAAGAAGAGGGGGAGAGAGAGAGAGAGAGAGAGAGAGAGAGAGAGAGAGAGAGAGAGAGAGAGAGAGAGAGGGGGATGGAGGGGAAGAGCGAGAGACAGAGAGCGAGCATGAGGAAAAGAGGAAGAAAGAGCAGGTTCAATGATGAGATGTAGAAATGTCAAATTTAGTTATAATTTATTTCTTTATTTTAATAAAAAAAACTAGACCATTAGAACCAAAACATTGGACATGTCCACTGCAGTGCCCTGAGAAGATAACCTCTGGGTGAACAGAACTTCAGCTCAGGAGGTAGAGGAGTCGGTCAGACATTGGAAGTTTGGTAGTTCGATCCCGACTCCTCCTCCTCACCCAAGTGCAGAAGCGTCCTTGAGCAAGACACTGAACCCCCCCCCCTTGCATTGCAGCCTATGTGTGAACGGGTCAGATGTCTGAGGCATTTACGTGTAAAGCACTTTGAGTGCTCTATGAGTAGAAAAACGCGATATAGATGCAGTCCATTTACCGTTTACAATTGATGTGATTGATTGATTGATTGATTGATTGATTATCTGTGTAGGAGTAACACTCAGTAACACGGTCATGAGAAACAGTGCTCACACACATATTTTCACTCACAAATACAACGGACACATAAACACACCAACACACACACACACACACACACACACCAACACACACCAACACACACCAACACACACACATATTTTCACTGACAAATCCAACGGACACATAAGCACATGGATGCATAAAGCATAACGGCGCAAAACCCACGACATGCCGTTACGAGCGACGCGATATTCCTAAATCCCTTTAATGCATTTCAACGGGAGCCAATCAACCAAACCTAAATCATACATGAAAGAAAGAAAGAAAAAGAGAGAGAGAGAAAGAGAGAGAGAGAAAGAAAGAAAAAGAGAGAGAGAGAGAGAGAGAGAAAGAAAGAAAGAAAAAGAGAGAGAGAGAAAGAAAGAAAGAAAAAGAGAGAGAGAGAAAGAAAGAAAAAGAGAGAGAGAGAGAAAGAGAGAGAGAGAGAGAGAGAGAAAGAAAAAGAGAGAGAGAGAAAGAGAGAGAGAGAAAGAAAGAAAAAGAGAGACAGAGAAAGAGAGAGAGAGAAAGAGAGAGAGAGAGAGAGAGAGAGAGAGAGAAAGAAAAAGAGAGACGCGATATTCTAAATCCCTTTAATGCATTTCAACGGGAGCCAATCAACCAAACCTAAATCACACACGGCAGCGTTGACATCTCTCTGTCGTGTGCTTCTCAGTTCACAGCATATCAAACGAACATAGCAATTCACAGGACAACTGCAGTGTTCCTATGGCAACCGTGAAGAGCAAGTTGTGGAGGAGTAGTACATTCTGTAGTTGTCATGGATGAGATCTGGGCCCCACGGTGTGGAAACATCTTTAAAAGCTGGTGTAGGTGCCTGTTACGTCCCTCTACACCCCTACTGGCTTTGCAGTGGCAGTGCAACAGCTTTTAGGTGGTGAATGGGCATAATAATCCTGATTGTCCACACAGTGTGGATAAAAGCCATGCTGTGTGTGTGTGTGTGCCATGCTGTTTGCCCTCAGAGGAGGCTCGCATTCCCACCATGCTCTCGAGGCTGGTGAACACCATGCGTTTGGTGCTGGTGTTTTGCAGACACCATTTTAGCCACTACTTTTAAGTTATATAGAAATAAATACTTTATTTTCATACAACTCTGTGGTCTGTCTCCAATTTATGTTGTGGCTCAAGAGCCGGGTCGTAACAGTGCCTTTGCACCAATGAAAGCACTCAGCAGCTGTCCTGGAGAACTGGAGAAAGCCTAACTGTAGAGGTGGACTGTAACAGTTGCTTGCCAGTGTTGACGTGCCAGTTGGACGGTCCGCTTACATTACAGCAGGGGGGTGTCAAACCTACGGCCCGCGGGGCCGAAATATTGTCGTTATGTTTGCGTTATTATCATGCTATGATTTTACTGGTCTGGCCCACTTGAGATCAAAGCGTGATCAAAGTTTGACACCCCTGCATTATACAGAGTGCTGCTGGAGTGAGCAGGTAAACTCAATATGAACTACGAGATGTTGCAGTGGTGGGTGGGTGTTGGGTGAACTCACCATGGCGAAGAGGTTCTCATAACCTTTGACCTTGGTCGGCACCTTAGAGAACTTCTGGTCGAACGCGTCGGAGATGTTGTGCGCGGGGTCTGTGGAGATGATGAGCACGCTCTCCCTCACCGCGGCCAACTGAACCGCCAAGCTGCAACTGCAAAACGTGAGGCAACAACGTCTCATTAATTCAAAACTGTAACAATGTATTTACCATATCACAACAACATCAGATGAACAAACTGTTGGGACTGTTGGATATAACAGTCCGACAGAGAGAGAAGATTATAGCGGTTAATTCAGTCCATTCACTGGCAATCAGTGCTTAACGCTACCGCTTAATTAGTTGTCCTTGAGTGTGGACCGATAGGCACTTGCAGAAAATCCATCTTGCCCAAGATCCCACTTGATGAGTCAGTGTTTAGCTATGGGCAAGCGAGGCCTGTTCACTCCAAACAACCTCTAGCTTGCTAGCTAGCCACTCTGTGCTGGAAAGCGATTAAAATGTGTTACCGTGTTACACCGACAGTAAAGGTAAGAGCTCCTGGCTTGTGCCTAACAAGTTGAATGAATGAACACTTTGCCATCACAGCTCCAAGCTAAAATGCCGTTTCATACTTGCAGCCTACTAGATACTGAACATTAGCTTTACTTGCTGGTGAGATGAATCTTCGTCCACCTGTCACCAGACCCACGACTTCCTTTTCTGTTCTTTTTTTAAAGCAGATATCGCAGTATTTCTCATATCGTAAACGCGTTATATAGATTCATTTCAAGAGCTTACAAACCTGTTGCAATGTTAGCAAGCATTTTAACTCTAATCCTGTGATCATATTATGCTAAATCATTAATAGCTCAATAGCAACATGAATGAGGCTAGCTAGCCTACTAACAGACTAGCTTTGAGGTGACGTGACAGCCTACCAGGTTTTAAAAAAACATTTGCTTGCTAACGTACCTGCAGGTGGTCTTGCCCACGCCACCCTTCCCACCAACAAAAATCCATTTGAGCGATTTCTGTTCTATAATGTTCTTTAAAGTAGGTTCAAGTGGTTCAACATCAGGCGCATCTTCAAATTCATCGTCCAGTTGAGCTGCCATCTTGTATGCTAGTCATCCGGAATGTACCAATGGTAAAACACCAGTGTCAGTGCTTGACACATAGTCTCCCATACGCCATTTTGGCTCAAAGGGAAAATCCCGCGCCATGAAAGTCAATTACAATTTTGATCCACAATGGCGTTTCAACCGTGTGCAGTGACCTGTAGAATTCTGGCAATGGACTTTTCCCGACAGATTCGCGGATGGAATATTCCAGAAAAGTACCCGTCATTAGGCCAGATGTTGATGTTGTGTATTTATATTTTATGGAAAGTTTAAAATTGTGTGGTCGAAAGGGTACACAATAGAATCTGACGAGTTAAAATATCTCGTTGTCAGATCACCTTTGTATTCGGTTGGTGATGTTAACTTGGCAGATGCTTGTATCCGCAGTGAATTGTTACAGCACAATCAGAATGACAACTTTTCTTTTACATTGCAATAATGAAACTGTCTTCTTCTTCTTCTTTTTATATTATTATTATTTGTACTACTACTATGTGTCATCATCATCATCATCATCATCATCATCGCCGGCTACTACCCCTTCTGGGGCTTAGGCCGCCAACAAGACTTCTCCAAGCATCTCGGTCCTGAGTCAACATCTCCAGCTGTCCCCAAGTGTAGCCCATTTTCTTGGTGTCTGCCTCCCAGTCTCTTGCGCCAGGTGTTTCTCGGCCGATCTCTCTTTCTTTTCCCTTGGGGATTCCACTTGAGGGACTGTCTGTCTTGTGGTGTTTGTGGCTGGTTTGCGGAGAGTATGGCCTATCCATGATCTCCAACGTCGTTGGAGGATCTCTTCGTCCTCTGGCTTTTTGGCTGGTACCTACCTTCCCACAGACAGTTCTGTGTTACTGATGGTGTTCGGCCAGTGGATCTGGAGGATTCGTCGCAGACAGGTATTGATGAATGTTGATGATGTTTGTCGTATTCACGTGGGTTAAAGGCAGAGCAAAAATTCACGGCGACCTCAGGCCTGCGTGTGCGTGTGTGTGTGTGTGTGTAGTGTGTCCTGGTCGCCTCCATATATATATAACACGTGTGTGTTGCTGTGAGTTGTTCGTGCAATAAAAAACTGACTGCAGTCAGCCTTGTTTGTTTGTTTGTTTGTTGTTGTTTGTTGTTCACTGTAGTCCTCCACGTCTCAGCACCGTAGAGTAGGCCTGACTTCACATTGCTACTACTGTGTGTATTAGGTGTATATTTGGCGAAAAAACAACACGGTCAATGAAATAAAGCTGAACACTTATGAGAATTTTGGCATCCACTTTTATTGTGGTTTAGTGTCCTACAAGCTGTACACACACACACACGAAAACACACGCGCACAACCGCACACACCCAAAAACACACACGCGCACACCCTCATACAGGAAAACAAAGAAATCAACAAAACTAAAAAAGGAAGAAAAAAGAAATCATGATTTGTAACAACAGCTATAGAAAAGTCTTATGACAAGATACCATGCATCCCCGTTACTAGGCAACCCTATCATCCGTTACTAGGCAACCCTACCCCTGTCAATCACACACCACCTCCAATGACAAACGTCACTGATCCTCCCGCCCCCCGTTCCTATCCCAGATCAGATCACTGTATAACCCAGCACTACAGGCTACTGCAGGTAACACACACACACACACACACACACACACACACACAGCTACTGCAGGTAACACACACACACACAGATCACTGTATAACCCAGCACTACAGGAGCGAAACAAACTCACCTCCAGCAAACACAAAAAAGCCTTAGCTCAAAATGAAGTGAAGTCGTCTTTGACACACACACACACACACACACACACACACCCTTCCGTGTGAAAAGTGCTGAATCTAGGCTGCACTCCAGCTTTTCGCAGAGGGAGAGGTCAAACTCCGAAAGGTCACTAAGGTCAAAGGGTTCTGATTGTCCTTAACAGCAGTGTGTATATACTCGGCTCGGCCACTGAAGTAACAGGAAACGTGCTGTGAACGAAACATAACATGGAGCATGCTCGCACGCGCCCATATATGGCACATTGATGAAGGGATACTGGCTAGGGGTATAGTTTACCACATAGAGTGTCTCATTCATTGGCATAAAGTTCATTAACATTTTTTTTCATTCACAATATGATCTCATGTTTTGACTTGTGTTTCACGGCGACCTCAGGCCTGCGTGTGCGTGTGTGTGTGTGTGTAGTGTGTCCTGGTCGCCTCCATATATATATAACACGTGTGTGTTGCTGTGAGTTGTTCGTACAATAAAAAACTGACTGCAGTCAGCCTTGTTTGTTTGTTTGTTTGTTTGTTTGTTTGTTTTGTTTGAAGGGGAGAGGGGAAAAAAAGATGACCACAATAACCTACAGCTCCTAAAATCAATCACACACTTCAGCCATCAAACCACTATACGTCCCCAACGAAAGGGTTACTAATAACGCGGTGGACTACATTTCCCACAACGCCCCAATGCTTACCCATCATGCATCTGACTCTAGAGTCTAGAGTCAGGTTTCTCTCTGAGTAACAAACTGAAACTCAAACAAACGTTTTTCCACTGTTTTCACACCAAGTCTCATTAAAGTCCTGTGTTTGTTTGTTTGTTTTCTTCTATTAGGAGAGTTTACCACTTTTCCTCGGAGGTAACTAATCCAGGTTTGTCACTAAACACACGTACGGCGTGGAATACCCCCCCCCCCCCCTCCCAAGTCTCATTAAGTCCTGTGTTGTGCTCAGAGAAGGACACACAAACAAACACAGCCAATGGCATTCAATTGGCACCCATTCAGTCAGTAAGCACAAATAAGCGGGTCAGTGACAAATAAGGGTTGGCAAGATGCCATATTGACAATTTGACCATTATTCTCTTAATATTCTCACAAAAATGGATAAAACCAGAACTTTTAGATTTTGGTCTTGAAGAAAATTATGTTTGAAAGTGATTTGATAGATTATTCTCAAATGTTAACACTTTTAAATGAATTTCATCCTCATGTTCACAAAAAAATGAGCGTCACGTCTTTGACCCAAACACAGTTCAAGCTGTCTGACTAGCAGTCAGAAGCCGAATCAGGGCCGAACCACCAGCACCAGAGCTAACTGGTAACCAGGCTTGGGCAGACTATGGCCCGTGGCAAAGGACAACATACGGAAGGAAGGAACCTGGAACTACTGCTATTCATATCCAAAGGAAACCCACACACCAGAACATACATTGGAAAAGAAAATGACCCTATGACATGTATTCATTGATATATATTATTTCAGACTACACACACCAATCACCAACACTCCCTCCTGCACACACACACACACACACACACACACACACACACACACACACACACACACACACACACACACACACACACACACACACACACACACACACACACACACACACACACACACACAAATAGGATTTGAATAGGACATGTAAAGCTTTCTCAAAAGAGCACATGAATTGTCTGTAGTCATTTGCAGCAGTTCAGCAATTAGCACTGCGCTCAGCATACTTCATTTTCTATCTAGAGAGAGAGAGAGAGAGAGGGATAGAGAAAGAGGGAGAGAGAGAGAGGGGGAGAGAGACAGAGAGAGAGAGAGGGGGAGAGAGAGGGAGAGAGAGAGAGAAAGAGAGAGACAGAGAGAGAGAAAAAGAGAATCATAAAGCTGCCACTGACAGCCAGTGGACTCTGCATGTTGACACATTTGTCAAAAGGTGCAAAGTCTCTTAGTGTGATTCTATCAGTAAAATGAGTCTTAATAAGGAGGAGAAGGGGCTTAAAACACAACCATACTACCCCCTTAGATCTCTCCAGCTAACTACTCATCCAAAATCAAGGCCAGGAAAGAAAAAGAA
>NC_045175.1:12395037-12397537 GCF_900700415.2 Clupea harengus | reverse complement strand
TCCACAGTTGCGCAGAAATAATCAAGAGACTTGAACCTTGGAGTTGCCTCCTAATTAGTTTGAAGAAGCGTAAGCACACTGGAACGGTCTCTTAGTAGGAAATGCATAGTCCTTAATGAAATACAAAAATAATCATAACCACACTTTCTCTTGATCAGCAGTACACTTTAAGATACTTCAGGTGCTTCAGCTTATGGGTCGACATTAGCGCCCCTGGATGTATTTGAGCCCTGCTCCCCCCCGTCAGCACCTGGTAAGGAGGCGGCGGTTCTCCTGGTAGGCTGGCGCCCTCGGACTCGTTTAGAAGGGACAGGTCATCGGCACTCTGCGACGACAGACAATTCCCCATTGAGATTGGACCAGACGCAACGAAGGACGTGTTCCACCAAACCTCACGAAAATAAGAGCCGGGCGGGCAGGAGAGGGGGAGTGAAATGAAATCCACGCAAGCCCTGGCCAATTTGATCTCTAAATATATTGCTTGCTGACTATCGTTGGGACAAAACAAACTCGACGTTTTTTGCTAAGCTAACGTTACTTGAAAACCAACTAAAAAAAAAAAACCCTACTGTTGCATTAGCAACACAGCTAATTCTCATTTATCAAATAAACTAAGTTTTCCGGCAATGCCAGTGGGTTGCCACTGTAAGCAACGCAGTACAACACTTCTAGAATGTATCTGACACGTGAATTGTGCATAAAGTAGCCTCACAAACAGCTGTCTAATATTTTTAGGTAAGACCTCCTGACGACTCCATCTCTCCTTTCGCTGTGTTTACAAACTCTTGGAGCGGATGTGGAGTCGTAGTGCACTATGGGAAATGTAGTTAAAGTGGGTTTACGCTTTGCGCTAGATAACATTTTCACACTCTGACATTGAACACGTTCAGATTTTCAAGTATCAAAAAGTTTATGATATTAATTAAAGTGTAACTTATGAAACATTTGTGTATGCTATTATATGGGATTAAATATACTGACGACAGCAATATGGTTAGAAAATGGTCAAATTAAGGTTAAAAATATGAGAATGCGGACAAAGCAAGCCGCGGGGGGGCAGTAAAGAGCTACCGCGAGTTTTTCTTCATAGCGAACAGAAGAAGAAGAAGTGGATCAGGCGTAGGTTGTTTCCCCACGAGCCAAAAAACTTCGTTGTTAAGCGTGTATAATCTTGTCGTTATCCCATCAACTGCCGTTACCGGGAGTCCTTAGTGGTAATTCACCAGTCTAAACGTTGGCGCTGAGAGATAGGAGAGAAGTGTCAATAGACATTGGCGGCGAAGTGTTGCCTGAAGCAGACGGAATGATGCAGATCACCTTAAAGACGCTGCAGCAACACACTTTCCAAATTCAAATCAATGAAGAGCTAACGGTAAGCAATTAGGGACGTTGATATTTCTATCTAACTTGTGGACCAGTGTGTCTCTATCAAGTTTAGTTTGCTGAGTTGGCAAACGTGGTGACATTTATCGTTATTTATTTCGTCAAGTTACAGAAATGCTGTGGATATCAGCACACTTACACGCATTGCGAGAGACCAATGTGTCAAACCAGCTAGCATGTTACTGACGTTAGCTTCAGCTAGCTGGAATAATGTTGAAACATCTGTCATCATTGCTAGCTAGCTACCTAGCTAACATGAACACTTGACTTGTTTAATATGTTGGTTTGCAGCATTCAAATATTCACAGTGTATATTGTAAGTCAGGGCGCTGTGAATCCTGGTTTGTGAGGTTATGTTGGTTTTGAAAATCAGTAACAAAGAATTAGTTCCCCATTTTTAGGGAATGTTTCATGCCCAACATGCTAATTGGCTAATATTAGCACGCTAACTAGCATTAGCGCTAGCAGAGGTACACACTTCCAGGCCACACAAGGTACCTTAAAACTGCGCTAGTGCGAAAGTGTTAATATGCGTCTGTTATGACAGCTGGCCTTATGCTTTAACACGGTAAAATATCTGTTTATGTACCTAAATAATTGTTTATTATATACTAGCTGGCATTAACTAGGACACGAGAATGACACAGCGTCTAAAGTCGAGTGTTGAAGTGAAGTGACGCTATTTTAAGTCATCGACGTTGAATTGCCAGTTAAAAACATATGTCATCGAATAGTCATCGAATGTGTGAGGAACTTACACATCCATTCATTTTCTACGTGTCAACCATAAGGGACTAACCTAGAAATGAATGTTATTTTTTTTTATATAAAATGAAATCTATGCTTCAGCAGATGGTGTGTCATGCTCGGTGTGTCCGCAGGTTAAGGTACTCAAGGAGCGAATCGAAGAGGAGAAGGGCAAAGACAACTTTCCCATCGCTGGACTGAAACTCATTTATGCAGGCAAAATCTTACAAGATGACACCCCCCTCAAAGAATACAAGATTGACGAGAAGAACTTCGTGGTGGTGATGGTGTCCAAGGTTTGTAGTGCTGTCCTGTTTGAAACTGTCTTTAACTTTTACATCTCTCTTTTTCCATCCACTTTCTCTGTGTC
>NC_045175.1:12377537-12382537 GCF_900700415.2 Clupea harengus | reverse complement strand
TGGTGGTGGGTGGGGGACTCTGGGTCGGTGGGGGTGGTGGGGGACTCTGGGTCGGTGGGGTGGTGGGGGGGGTGGGGGACTCTGGGTCGGTGGTGGTGGTGGTGGTGGTGGGGGTGGGGGTGGGGGTGGTGGTGGGGTGGGGGTGGGGGTGGTGGTGGGGGACTCTGGGTCGGTGGTGGTGCTGCAGCTCCAGGACCAGGTGCTCCTCCCTCCACGACTGAGCGGTGCTTCAGAAAGGGGCTCGTAGGTCAAAAGGCACTTTTATTCAGGGCCAATCTTAACAATGCAGGAGGAAGAGGAGGAGGTGCACAAGCTACGTCACAAACACTAGGGCAATTTACAGGGTCTGTGTAGTGTATGTGTGTGTGTGTGAATGTGTTTTCATTTGTTTAGTGCATGATTTTATTTGTATTTTTTTTTTTTTCTCTTTCTCTCATCCACCCTCCCTGTGTCTCAGTCTCCTCGGGTTGATTCATCAGTCTTGTGAGGGGAGATGCAACCAATGCTTTTTACTGTGTGTGTGTGTGTGTGAATGTGTGCACGTGAGGTGAGTGTGTGTGTGTGTGTGTGTAAATCGATGTGAGTGTGAGGTGTGTGTATGTGCACGTGAGGTGTGTGTGTGTGTGTGTGTGTAAATCGGTGTGAGGGTGAGATGTGTGTATGTGCATGTGAGGTGAATGTGTGTACATGTGAGGTGTGTGTGTGTGTGTATACATGTGAGGTGAGTGTGTATGTGCATGTGAGGTGTGTGTGCATGTGAGGTGTGTGTGTGCGCGTCTTCTTTGTCTCTTAACAGGTATACGGACTCGACGTCTAAAAGAGTATTGCCAGTAGTGAATGAACCCTTGAATTCTTGATTGGTTGACCCTCACCCTTCCTTTACTTGGACGTTCCTTTATAATAATAATAATATTAATAATCTAATTTAGAAATCCTTTGCAAGGCAAGGGCCCAAATGTTTCCCAGAATCCCATGATGCAGAGGAGTTGCTTTACAGTCTCTGAGAAACAGACACTCCGTAGGGAGACCACCACGGAATGATCAGAGAATCGGCCGACTGTATCTGCGTCGTAGAAATGGAATAGAAATAGCACGTCTCTGTGGGAGTGTGTGTGTGTGTGTGTGTGTGTGTGTGTGTGTGTGTGTGTGTGTTCCATGGATCAGGCACGTCTCTGTGGGAATCTATTTCTACGGACAGGCTTGGCTTCTTCTGAGGAGCTAGCGCTGCTTAACATGAACTCCTTCAGGCTCGGACAGCGGAGGAGGCCTGTGCCGCCACGTGTGTGTGTGTGTGTGTGTGTGTGTGTGTGTGTGTGTGTGTGTGTGTGTGTGTGTGTGTGTGTGTGTGTGTGTGTGTGTGTGTGTGTGAAGTGTGAAGTGTGTGTGTGAAGTGTGTGTGTTTGGGGTCCTGCTTTCATTTAATTTCAGAATGACAAGACCAGAGAGAGAGAGAAGGTGAGAATTGAAAATATAAAAAAAAGCAAACATGAAACAAAATAAAGGAGTGTGGAAAATGGAGAAGCACATGTTCACTCTTTCACGGAAACATTTATTTATGGGGGGAAGGTTGAACTCAATCAAGCAGTTGATGTTAAGCCACTAAAATTCCCACGTCAGGCCAGTTTAGCCCCTAATATCTCCCCCCTCTCCCTCCGCAGGTAACAGATACCGTGCTACCTGGGGTCCCTGTATGTATCCCACCCCAGTATCATATTCCATCACAAGCTGTGCCTGAACCCCCCCCCCCCCCCTCTGTCCAACAACATCCGTCTCCCCCCCCCCCCCCAAAAAAAACCCTTAGTGCTGCATAGGTTCCTTAAGCCTTCAAACACACACACACACACACGTACAAAAGTCAGCTAGTACAAACATGACATGCCTTTAAAAGGGGACATTGTATGCCAATGACATAGAGAGACTCAAAAACAAGTGGAAAAAAAGGTCAACAAATATAAACAAATACTTTTTTTGTTTGTTTGTTTGTTTGTTTGTTTGTTTTTTTTCTCCTCAAATATACAAAGACTGGGATCATCGAACCCTCTCACCCCTTTCAGTTTAGAGTCCTGGAGTTAAAGGACTGTTTGGAGGGAAAAAAAAAAAAATGTATACCAAAAAAACAAAGTGAATATAAGAAATTTCAGATGTTAAAAAAGAAAAAAAAAAGAAAAAGGTTCTCATAATCCCTCATATGGACGCTGCTCAGTCTGCAGAACCCCTCGCTCGGGAGGGAGGGAGTGCCGACTCTCTGACACGGGTCTAGGAGAACCAGCAGACGTGTGTGCCGGATCAGCGGTAGGTTCCAGATCAGAATCGGGCCGGGCCTGCCTGCCTGCCTGCCACACAGAGAGCTGGCAGCGCCCCCTGCTGGCGCCACCTGCTGGACTGGACTGGACTGCACACGGCTCAGTGCTCTGCAGTTTGTTCTTCCTCATTAACACTTAACATTAAAAACTGGGAAAAGAAAGAATCACTAAAAATAGTCGACCTCACCTCAACATTCCTCTTCTTCTGCCTTCTACAGTCTAATGGCAGCACCACCATGGCCTACTGACCTGGGTTACATGCTGTTGAGTGTGTGTATGTGTGTGTGTGTGTGTGTGTGTGTGTGTGTATGTGTGTGTGTGTGTGTGTGTATGTGTGTGTGTGTGTGTGTGTGTGTGTGTGTGTGTGTGTGTGTGTGTGAGTGTGTGTGTGTGTGTGTATGTGTGTTGAGTGTGTGTGTGTGTGTGTGGGGGGGGTTATGGCCTTTGTGTGTTCACTGACAGCTTCTTTTTAAAATAAAACCCCAGTGCCTCTGGTGGGTGACCCTTCCGTGTGTGACCATACAGACATACAACAACGGCGTCCGCCTGTGTGTGTGTGTGTGTATGTGTGTGTGTGTGTGTAGGGGGGATTATTGCCTTTCAGCCTTCCGTGTATGACCATACAGACATCAACAACAACGGCGTCCGCCTGTCTGTGTGTGCTAAAGGTGGTCTTGTGGGGAGGTCTGGTTTTGCTATTGGGTTCTATTGGGCTGGCCAATGTTCTATTGGGTTCTATTGGGCTGGCCAAGGTTCTATTGGGTTCTATTGGGCTGGCCAAGGTTCTATTGGGCTCTATTGGGCTGGCCAAGGTTCTATTGGGCTCTATAGGGCTAGCCAAGGTTCTATTGGGCTCTATAGGGCTAGCCAAGGTTCTATTGGGCTCTATTGGGCTGGCCAAGGTTCTATTGGGTTCTATTGGGCTGGCCAAGGTTCTATTGGGTTCTATTGGGCTGGCCAAGGTTCTATTGGGTTCTATTGGGTTCTATTGGGCTGGCCAAGGTTCTATTGGGCTCTATTGGGCTGGCCAAGGTTCTATTGGGTTTTATTGGGCTGGCCAAGGTTCTATTGGGTTCTATTGGGCTGGCCAAGGTTCTATTGGGTTCTATTGGGCTGGCCAAGGTTCTATTGGGTTCTATTGGGCTGGCCAAGGTTCTATTGGGTTCTATTGGGCTGGCCAAGGTTCTATTGGGTTCTATTGGGCTGGCCAAGGTTCTATTGGGCTCTATTGGGCTGGCCAAGGTTCTATTGGGTTTTATTGGGCTGGCCAAGGTTCTAATGGGTTCTATTGGGCTGGCCAAGGTTCTATTGGGTTTTATTGGGCTGGCCAAGGTTCTATTGGGTTCTATTGGGCTGGCCAAGGTTCTAGTGGGTTCTAGTGGGTTCTATTGGGCTGGCCAATGTTCTAATGGGTTCTAGTGGGTTCTATTGGGCTGGCCAATGTTCTAATGGGTTATTGGGCTGGCCAAGGTTCTCTTCGGAGAACATCAGAGGAATGCGGGAGGCTCTCTGATGATTGGACTATTGCCTAGGGTCACCACACCAGAGCATGGATGTATTTTCCTCGCTCTGTCATTCCCCCCCCCCCCCCCTCTCTCTCTCTCTCTCTCTCTCTCCAACGGCTGTTTTCTGTTCTGTCTGTTCCAATAGCATAGACGAAGAAGAGATCAATGTGCACAGTTTGTTTTATAGTGTGAAAGTTATTTAGTGTTAACTACGGCTGGACTGACTGACTGTAATTTTGTTCAGAGCGCATGACCGGCGGGGTCGCCGAGTAGACACTGAACATATTTTATAGCCTGCGTCGAGTAGACACTGAACATATTGATCGCCTGCGTCGAGTAGACACTGAACATATTGATCGCCTGCGTCGAGTAGACACTGAACATATTGATCGCCTGCGTCGAGTGATTGTGAGGCTTTGTGCAGGTAAATACAGAACTTAGAACTTAGAACTTAGTAAACAATGCTGAGGGGGTAGTGAAGAGTGACTAGTGTGACCAGGGAGCTACCCCTATGACCGACCAATCCAAAAGGGAGGCTGTCACGGGAGCTTTAACAAATCAAATGGCAGTGGGTGGAACCTGGGCTTATCCAATGGGGTGGGTGCGTAGCTATGGCTGGTGGGCGGGACTTCTGAGACTTGGTTTTGTATATTATACAGAGATTCCTACACACCCCTGTTGTGGGTGAGCGCGTGGGGGGCGGAGAGGAGTTCCTATTGCCTAATATTCCATGACTACAATATGACACAAGTATATAACAGGTATATAAAACACGACAACAATAATAGTAACAATAATGATAAAAAGAGAAGAAAAGGGCCGTTTTTTGTCAGCTTTTTTTTTGTGTTTTTTTTAAAGAGGATTTTTTTTTTTTACACTATTTTCTTTTTTTTTTGCTTTTTTTTAAAGAAGGCCATTCTTTTCTTCCTTCTCCTCCTTCTTCTTCCACTCGATGGGGTGGGTGGGGGGGGGGTGGTCACATGACTGGGTCACATGACTGGGTCACATGACCGCTGCCCCACCAGTAGTGTTCTGTTCTGTTTTGCTCCTGTTGGTGTGTGTCTGTGGTCGAGCACCTCGGGGGGTGTGGCCAGAGCCATTTTTCCTCTGAAGGGAGTGAAGAAGATGATGATGATGATGATGATGATGATGAAGATGACGATAATGATGACGACGGCGCTGACGGCCATGA
>NC_045175.1:12367688-12370188 GCF_900700415.2 Clupea harengus | reverse complement strand
TCTCTCCCTTGTACGTCGCTTTGGACAAAAGCGTCTGCTAAATGACTAAATGTAAAATGTAAATGTAAATGTGAAACCTAATTCGATTCCGTTCTATTATATTCTAAAGAGCTGTAGCACAAAGAATAGAACTTTAGCCTACTAATAAAGCTAAATAGAACCCACTAGCAGGACAAAGGCCTGTCTGATCGATATTATACCATAATTAACTAAATTACATTTTATTTTATTTATATAGCGCCATCACAATCAAAAATTGTCTCAAGGCGCTTGACAGAGCCCAGGGTCCTGATAATAACCCCTACAGCCTACATACCTTCTGAACACACTACTACCCATTTTAAAATTCAAGAAATTGACTTATATTTATAATTTATATATTTTAGAAAAACTACAAAAGACAAATATCCGGTCCCACGACATTCCTGGATTCCTTTTCAAGCCGAAAGAGATTCCACATGAAGTTCCCGACCTCTAAATAAAAATGACAGATAATATGGGGATGATCCTTTTGACCTAAGAGCCTTTAAGGTTTAGGGTTACAAAATGGACCAACCCAGGGGTTTGTATCTGGTTTCCAACTTAGAGTAGCCTATAGCCTCGCCGCAAAATCGCATTTCTGTTGTTACTGGGAAAGCAAGTGCGATTATTTAATTATTATTATTATTATTATTATTATTATTATTATATTATTTAATTAATTAAGAAATGAAGCGTTGTAAGATTAGCTTGGCTAATTTTAGCTTTGTGGCTAAAACATCTGGGCTGGCTGCTGTATTTTAGCATTTGAACAGCCCCTTGTTTCTAAAACTATTGATTGAGCCATAACGTTATTTCCAATGCACATATTCTAGCTAAACTAGTTTTCAATCCAATTTGTCGATGGTTTAGGCTCCAACAGGTAGGCCCAATAGAGGTAGGCCGTAGAGCTGCAATGAATGAATGAATGAATGAATGAATGAATGAATGAATGAATGAATGAATGCGTGAATGAATGAATGAATGAATGAGTGAATAGACAAGAGAGTCCACTGAATGAATGAATCCACTGAATGAATGAATGAATGAATGAATGAATGAGTGAATGAATGAATAAATGAATGCATGAATAGACAAGAGAGTCCACTGAATGCTTCTCTGAGGATCTTTAGGAAGATGGTGCAATGACTTGCAGTCTTTCAGACGTTCATTTTTGCCTTCCAAGGCACAGTAATTGTCACACACACACACACACACAGTAATTGTCACACACACACACACACACACAGTAATTGTCTACCATCTTGACAATCTGTAAAGAGAACTCGGAAACTAAACATGCCAAACATGATAAAGCATCAAGCACACACACACACACACACACACACAGACACACACAGACAAACGCACACACTGCCACACACACACACACACAAACACTCACTCACACACATGCACCCACACACACGCAGACGCCCACACACACACGTGCGCGCGCACACACACACACAAACACTCACTCACACACATATGCACACACACACACGCGCATGCACATGTAGACGCACACACACAGACGCACACACACACACACACAGACGCACACACACGCACACACGTGTGAAGCAGCACCAGCAGCACAGTTAGAATCTTGTCCAGCTGTTGTGAGTTCCACACACTAGTCCCTGTAGCTTTAGTTCGCTTTAGCACACCAGACTTTGCTCATCGCCCAGAGAGAGTGAGTTTCTGGTGAGAAGCAAGAGCCAAGAGAGACATACATTTAGTCATTTAGCAGATGCTTTTATCCAAAGCCACTTACATATGTGCGACTTACAATGTATACACATTTTACATTTACACTGATGGCACACTGCACATCAGGAGCAATTAGGGGTTCAGTGTCTTGCTCAAGGACGCTTCGAACAGGGAATCGAACTAGCAACCTTCTGATTACTAAACGACTTCTCTACCTCCTGTACCACTGTCGAGAGAGAGTTTCTGGTGAGAAGTAAGAGGCGGAGACCTCTAAACCTCTAAACTCAGCAGAATGAGGTTATAGAGAGTGTTTCCCCTCCCAAACTGGAGACACGCCATCCGTCCTCTACTCCTCTCTCATGAGCCAAGGGCCTTAAATCAATAAACACACACACACACACACACACACACACACACACACACACACACAAAACACACACACACACAAAACACACACACACACAAAACACACAAAACACACACACACACACACACACACACACACACACACACACACACACACACACACACACACACACAGCCTACTCTCTCTCTGCTCACACATATTATACCCCCCTCCAGGCCCACGATTCCTCCCCTTTCCACCAATAGCTAGTTTGCTAGCTAGGTGCTAGTTTGCTAGGTGCTAGTTTGCTAGGTGCTAGTGCTAGTGCTACTTGCTAACCTTCTAAGAATCTGTTTGCTTTTCCCACAGGCTGGAGAGCACACCATAGAGTTCGCTTTTCTAGAGCGCCACCATAGAGTT
>NC_045175.1:12337688-12342688 GCF_900700415.2 Clupea harengus | reverse complement strand
CAGACACATCAGTTCCAAATCTCCATGACAACAAAGCACCTGGTGACTGACGTCACGTAAGCCGTGTACTTTCTTCCATCCCCTCTCGTACTTTCTTCGGGGTCAGACACAAACGTACGCAAAAATACGCCCCGACACACACACACACACACACACATACACACACACACACACACACACGTGCGAGAGAAGAAAAAAAGGTCCATAGGACTAAACTCAGTTGAGGTAGATGATGATGATGAAGTGAGACTGTTAGAGTATGACAACCAGCAAGTGAAATTGGTTTGAGTTTCCGGAGATGAAGACAAATTCACCACAGATGAGTTTTAGAAATTTAGGTCAACGATAGGTCAACGATAGGTCAACGATAGGTCAGCGATAGGTCAACGATAGGTCAGCGAACTAGTAACGTGCGATGTATTTTAACATGTCCGGCTCAGGTAAAGCCAGGTCTCATCAGCATGCGTGTGTGTGTGTGTGTGTGTGTGTCCTGTGTCGCCGCCAAATGCATGTGTGTGGTGTTGTGTGCTGTGTGATAATAAAACAGACTTTGACTTTGACTTGTGTTCGCTGAGTACAGCTTCACGTGATGTGGTTAGCATGGTTAGCATGGTTAGCATGGTTAGCATCTCTCATAGGATAGACCCGAATCAGCACGCTAGCTCATTGTTAGCTCAGGTACATTCTGGTTGCTAGGCAACATGGCTCTTATTGTTAGCGCAGGTGTATTCTGGTGCTAGTCAACATGGCTCTTATTGTTAGCGCAGGTGTATTCTGGTGCTACTCAACATGGCTCTTATTGTTAGCGCAGGTGTATTCTGTTGCTATGCAACATGGCTCTTCTCGTTAGCGCAGGTGTATTCTGGTGCTACTCAACATGGCTCTTATTGTTAGCGCAGGTGTATTCTGTTGCTAGGCAACATGGCTCTTCTCGTTAGCGCAGGTGTACTGCTGCGACTCCCAACTCCACACCAAAAATACATGTGTGTGTTACCCATGAGCCATTGCGAATTGCGCTGGAGGACACTATAAATACTGACGTGCGATTATTATGACACCCACTCAGTCACCCTCTCTCTCTGCCAAGAGGGACGGCGCCATCTGAAGACTGACAACGACGTTCTCCTCGAGCGCTCCGCTAGCGCACTGCTTTTTTTTTTAGCAGAAAGCAGAAAGCGTGGAGCCTTAGAAGAAGGTCGGGTCCACAATTCTGCCCGGAAAGTTGTTGATGTTTGAGTTCGACGATGGCCAATCAAAATTACACCCCTCCCATCATCAGTGTTCATGAAGCAGCGTGTTGATTGGCTGGAATATGGAGTATGACTCGGACCGAGGCCCTTTTGTTTGTGCTTCTCATTCACAGAGCCTGTGTACTGTGTCTGTAACTGTGATTGTGACTGTGTGACTGTGTCTGTGACTGTGTGACTGACTGTGACTGTGACTGTGGCTGTGTGACTGACTGTGACTGTGTCTGTGACTGTGACTGTGTCTGTGACTGTAACTGTGTGTGTGACTGTGACTGTGTACTGTGACTGTGTCTGTGACTGTGTACTGTGACTGTGTGTGTGTGTGTGTGTGGCTGTGAGCTGTGACTGTGACTGTGACTGCGTACTGTGACTGTGTGTGTGTGTGTGGCTGTGAGCTGTGTGTGTGTGTGTGTGTGGCTGTGAGCTGTGACTGTGACTGTGACTGTGTACTGTGTACTGTGACTGTGACTGTGACTGTGACTGTGACTGATCTACACACTGTGACTGTGACTGTGGCTGTGAGCTGTGACTGTGTGACTGTGTACTGTGACTGTGTACTGTGTACGAACACCAGAGTATTTCTGAGTGCACACGCACAGAGAACAGAGAGCTAGAGGACTGTGAGGAGCTGATTCGCTGATTTGAACTCAAAATAAAAGCGTATGGGATTAGAATAGCAGATCGCATGTTTTAAAGAAGCCATCCATTCAGACGTCTTTGCTGAGTAGTTTAACTGCGCTGGTACAGACACACACACACACACACACACACACACACACACACAGTTTAACTGCGCTGGTACATGAAGAGTGTTTCCCATAGCAAGAGTTAAGTTGTACTGCAATCAGTTATTTCTTTCAGCGCCACTTACACATTGTTGCACAAATACACATTTACAGCGTGCCTTGGAGCCATGATGTCTGTGTTTGACACCACTTCTTTGCTCTATCTGCCAAGCCACGGGAGCTCAGAGATCTTACCTATCTATACCTATCTTCCTACTGTATTTAATATGATGATCTTACCTATCTACGTACTGCATTTAATATGATGATCTTACCTATCTACCTACTGCATTCAATATAATGATCTTACCTATCTACCTACTGCATTCAATATAATGAGCTTACCTATCTTACTTACTGCATTTAACATGATGATCTCGTTTCATTCCAACACCTAAAGTTAACCTCCGCTAGGTGAGGCTCAAACTGCCGAGCTCAGCACTGCTCAGCATGTGCCGACCTCATGAACCCCCCCTGCGGGCTAACTCTAACTCTAACGCTAACGCCAACCATAACGCTAACGCTAACCCTAACGCTAACTCTAACGCTAACGCTAACGCTAACTAAAACGCTAACTCTAACGCCAACTCTAACGCTAACTCTAACCCTAACTCTAACGCTAACGCTAACGCTAACTCTAACTCTAACTCTAACTCTAACGCCAACTCTAACTCTAACGCTAACTCTAACGCTAACTAAAACGCTAACCCTAACGCTAACCCTAACGCTAACCCTAACGCTAACTCTGACGCTAACTAAAACGCTAACGCTAACCCTAATGCTAACCCTAACGCTAACCCTGACGCTAACTCTAACGCTAACTAAAACGCTAACGCTAACCCTAACGCTAACTCTAACGCTAACCCTAACGCTAACTCTGACGCTAACGCTAACCGATGGCACCGCCCACGGAGCCCATGGAGAGTGGAGGCCATGCCAGGGCCAAATTCAGTCCAGAATCATCATCTCATTTCTGGGGCACAATGTGGTGCAGCACCACCGCCTGGAAAACAACCCTGTAGCCTACAGAAACCCCCCCGGAAGGTCCCATCATGTGTTGAACCGTGAGGGTAATTATCATGTTTCCCCTCAGTGCTGTGGCCTGATATCTGCATTAGACAGGCTTGTTCCACCGAGGACGCTAATCGTCACCACTACAGCAGCAGCCCGTGCGACCTGTCTGTGTTATGGGGCGGCAGTGGTACAGGAGGTAAAGAAGTAGTTTAGTAATCAGAAGGTTGCTAGTTCGATTCCCTGTCGAAGTGTCCTTGAGCAAGGCACTGAACCCCTAATTGCTCCTGATGTGCAGTGTGCCATCAGTGTAAAATGTAAAATGTGTATACATTGTAAGTCGCACATATGTAAGTCGCTTTGGATAAAAGCGTCTGCTAAATGACTAAATGTAAATGTTTGGAGCACTCTGTGAGACCTCTGGCTAGTAGAAACATCTAGAAACCTTCAGTAAGGGGGAGATAGAAAAACGGAAGGGTCCAGCTGTGCAAGCAAGCAAACGCATCTCTGATTCTTCATCCACATGGCGTGTTAATAGATACAGTGTGTGCGTGTGTGCGCGCGCGGGGATCATTTTCTCCTTGTGTGTGTTAATAGATATAGTCTGTGTGTGTGTGTGTGTGGGGATCCGTCTGTCTGTCTTTGTGTGTGTTAATAGATACAATGTGTGTGTGTGTGTGTGTTGGGGGGGGATCTTTCTCCTCTCGTCTGCGTTGTGCTGTGGGACTGTGAGTCCTGGTTTAGCAACACAGCACAGTTTACACATGGCTTAACCAGAACATGGAGCCATTCAGGAGATATACCGCTGTTCAGAACTAGGGGAACGCCAGAACACTGAGAACTCTAGAGAAAAGAACTCGATAGAACTCTAGAGAACACAAGAGAAAAGAACTCTAGAGAAAAGAACTCTAGAGAAAAGAACTCGCTAGAAAGGAACTCGATAGAACTCTAGAGAAAAGAACTCGATAGAACTCTATAGAACACCAGAACACTGAGAACTCTAGAGAAAAGAACTCGATTGAACTCTAGAGAAAAGAACTCTCTAGAACTCTATAGAGCTCCATCAGCTACATGGAAGGGGATTCAGGATGTTCAAGACGTCTCAGTATATTCTTTCCCTAGAAGCCGCATGGCATGACAATATTCATTTTCATATTCACTTGTAGAGAAAAGTAATCGCAATGCTGCAGAGGGTAACTCGCATGGGCCGATCATGGATATTTGGGATGAAATGGGCACCTGCCTGTAACCTACTGCATGCTTTCAAAGCCTCTTGCTGTTTCTGGTATAACACAACACACATACTGGTACTTACGATGGCATAAAGTACGAAAGGCTATGTTGCCAGAATTAAAAATGTTTTCAAAAAAACAAGGTATACCTTTGTGCTCTCGGGAAATCACCAAACAAACCAACTGCCAAATCAGATTTAGGGAAGCTATTAGGCTATTACACACGGCCTTTCCCACAGTCTTAACTGCGCCAGTGGAGTTTCACCGAGACATTGTAACATTAATGATCTGTGTGTGTGACAACAGTGTTGCTTCATACTTACGTAATACTAACCCATAATCCCCTATGCTTACATTTTAGTTAAGCTTTATTTTAGGTGTAATTGCCTTGGTATCAGCGTAGCCTACCTTGTTACATTGCACATTGCTCATCCACATTGCACTCCTCTTTTGCTTTTTGCACTCTACTTTCCACTTTTTTTTTATATTCATTGTTTATATATTTGTATCGTATATATTGTGTTTTTTGGTTCTTATGTGTAGTACTTTTCTTATGTGTAGTACTTATTTTGTGATTTTATGTTATGTGTAGTACTTATTGTGTTTCTATGTTTGTATGTTTTATGTTTACTGTATGCACCTTCACACCAGAAAAAAATCCAAGTAGGTGTACTTGGCAATAAATCCCTTTCTGATTCTGATTCTGATTCTGATTCTGATTACTC
>NC_045175.1:12327688-12335188 GCF_900700415.2 Clupea harengus | reverse complement strand
AACAATCGAACAAAAATAGACTATATTCTAAATTGACCTACTGTAAGAAGCACACTGCACGTTTTAGGCAGAGAGTATCATTCGCATGCATGCCAAATTATTACTGAAGACTCTGTCACACACACACACACACAGATGTATCCTCTCTCTCTCTCTCTCTCATTCACACACACACACACACACACACACACAAGCGCTCGCACACACATCCGTCATCCGTCATTGGGCTATACTGCACAATTGCAGGCCTATCTATCTATTTATAAAGGTTCAGCGCTGATCCATATGGACCGAGTGTCTTAGGTGCACCACGTCAGACCGTCAGAACCCAACCCCTCTTCTCCTCCTCGCGGAGTTCACCCCTGTCCGCTGCCGTTCGGTTCAGCACGCACCTCGATTCACTTAATAACCTCTGATGATGGAAATCGCTGAATGCTTGTTGCCTGGAGAACTCGCTCACCAAAGACTGCCGATCCATTGCAAGGTCGTTATCACACTCGGTCGGTTGCCCCTTGATTTGAAGGAACCCGAAACAGTCCCCTCGTGCACCCGCGGTTCTACCGGCTGAGCTCGAGGCGATGCCGCCGAACTATAACGAGGCCTTGCGGCGATGTTAATATGCGACCATACTGAATTACATTATTAGTTCATCAACTGGTGCCAATGTCAACATCATTCTGAAAAGTTCAAATAATAATAATAATTATTATTATTATTTATTGTTGTGGTTTTGCAAGAACAACACCAGTAGGCTATTTGGCCTACCACCTTAACAATGGCCTATCAACGCCTCTGCAACTAAATTCAATTCAATTTTATTTATATAGCACCAGACAATGACATTGTCTCAAGGCGTTTAACAGACCCCAGAGCCAGGAACCTAGTGCTAGTACTACTACAAAAATAAAAAGTAGAAGTAGGATAGGATAGAAAAAAAGAAGATATATTTATAATAACACTTTCATGAAAGCCGGTGTTATAGCCTAAGGGCATTTCAATATATATCAAATATGCCTGTCCGAGTAAAGATGGAGGCTAAAACAGATCATGAATAAATGGCAGTGTATATGTGTGGCGTGTACAATGTAAAAGTCTATTTTTATTTAATTATTAAATCATTATAGAATTCAAAATACAACAGGGGGGATGCCTTTGGGGCTAATAGATGTGTGGAATCAAAATATCAATGTCGAAAACTCATAATTGAATTAGATTTTGTTATTATCATGGATTGTTTATTGTAATTAATGTATTGTTATTAGTATTATTATTATTATTGTTGTTGTTATTATTATTATTATTGACTCGTTATTACTCGTCGTCCGTTGGCCCTTTCAGTCTGCATGCATTTGCAACGGTTCCCCGTTTGCATCACGTAACCCCTGGTGACGGTTCAAAACAGCTCTATCTTCGCTAAAATAATATAAAACGACTATTGAGCCAGTAAGCGAAGTAACAGGTTGAAGAGCAGACAGCCATAAAAAAAAAACATTTAAAAGGGTCGCTTTTATGGCATTTTTAATTATTATTATTTTTTTTTTTTATTGGAACAAGTAGTCTCCTGCTAAATATGCCTAAAAGTTTGCTTTAATCGAATTTCACCTTTCACACTTTTGTATTCCACGTTCCATGAATCTATCTTTCTATCTATCTATTTAAACAGGCTACCATCCTTTAGATCCAGACATGCATAATAACAGTATTTTGAAATCAGAATGTAAAGTTTTGTAAGACATAACAACGAATCGACAGGTCAGAAATGTTTCCGAGGGGATTTGGACGTCCCGTCCCGTCTCCTCCAAATGGCTGAGTATTTATGAATGAATGAAATAGGGACGACACGAATGAATGAATGAATAACTAAATAAATACAAGTATAGGCCACAGAGTTCGTTGATTTTATTTTAACACGATAGCCTACTAAAATAATTAGGATGGGCACAATTCTTTTTATAATTTTTTTTTTTGTAGTTTATGTTGTGAATGGCTCATATATTTTCAATTATTCTATGACTATTTCTATTAAAAAAATGTCAGTATTCACTTTTAACACACAACCTTTTGTGGTTCTATTGGGGCTTCCAAACTGGTTATTCCCTATAAGCTGCATTGAACCTGTTCGAGGCTTCCTTCATTCATTCAGTTTGTTTTGGAGAGGTTACTGTGGTGGTTCTCCGGAGGAACACTCTAACCTCATTACAATTCGTAGCCCGGTAATTGTTTACAAATGAACTATTATACCTGTAGTCCTACAGAAATACATTAATTAGCCTTTCAGATCAGGCGTGTATACTTTCCAGATTCGAGCCTTTTATAAAGTTTTCTCTAAGGACTGACTGGCACAGCGCTCTCCAATTCACCACAGTGAGTGACTGCCGTAACAGCCTTAATGACCGGGAGACGGCGCGAGTCTGATGACCAGCGGGAGCCTCGGAGGGATGTAGGCCAGTCGTCCCCGAGGCTTCCCGGGTGGCTGCTAATGACCGCCCGCGCGCCGGGTAACCGGGACGGGGATCACAGTGCTGCTTATAAGCGCAGCTGAGCCTTCTCTCTCCTCTCCTAGGGTGTGACGATGCTATTTTGCCAACTGTCATCTTTATCATCATCAGCAGCAGCAGCATCGTCGCCATCAACATTATCACATTTAAGTTTCATATAGTCATGTCATTGACCAATGCTATGCAGTCTAATTTCCCTCGGGATTATTTAAAGTATCCATCTATCTATCTATCTATCTATCTATCTATCTATCTAGTCAAATCAATGTCTAAACGCGCAGCCTGTAGCCTATAACTGATACAAATGCTGTGAATGAATGGGGGTCATTTTCCGACCACGAAATAAATACGTTTTTGTAAGTTACTTTGCTTTTTAACCAAAAGCTAATAGGCTTTTTGTGGAAAAGATTTGGGTCAATTTTAACAGCGGTTGGACAGTCGCCCGTGCATGGGCCGAGACGTAAGAATCGCCGTTAGTAGCGGGAAAAGGTATAGGCTACATTCTGCTCGTTCCAGCCGTGGCGTCATAGAAGGACTATGTCATTAGAAACTCCAAACACCCAGCAATGCTTCTCGACTGAAGCTTTAACGAGACATGATGGCGGTGACGTGACGGCTCTGCACTTCATCCAAAGTGTCAGATGACATCATCCGAAAGGTTATGAAGACAGTTCATCATCATTTGAAAGAATAAATACTAGGCGACAGGCTTATAGGCTGCTGCAAATAGGCCTATATTTCGCCGCTGTTTCAAAATCATTATTTCGCCTAGAATCACAGGCAGCACTGATTCTAAGTGGGTATCTTCCACTTCCACGGATGTCCGTTTCGATTTAAAACTGGCCTGTAGTTTTTCAGCATCTTTTCTTTCTTTCTTTCTTTCTTTCTTTCTTTCTTTCTTTCTTTCTTTCATAAAGCCTAATTTAACATGGCCCCTTGAGATGCATAACCTATGATTTACCACAGTTAATATAATAAAAGTTCAATGAGGTCAAATTAAAGACAAATCAAGTCAAAGGTAATAATAATCTTTCAATTCTATTTTGCAACATATTTCGTTGTAGTTGCAACGCTGGAATGTAGGCTGTGAAATTGATTTGCCCTGTTCAAAACAGCCGAGCTAAGAGCTTTTTTTTGTGTGTGTGCAGCTTAATAGACTAAGTTGTAGGCTAATTAACCTATCTATCAGTAACATTCACTTTTGTGTAGGCTAAAGGCTTGAATTCTGCCCTATCAGACCGTTAGATCGGTACCCACACAAGAGTTCTCGTAGCTCCACCTGTAAACGTTGTCCTCGGTACCCGGTAGCATTCGTCTCTCGGGCGGGCAGGTGTGGCCTTCTCCCGACGGTCCCTGGGTCCTAGTGCATTTCTCACCCCAGTAGCACAAGCAGCGATTTCTGAATAGAGTTCGCTATACTCTCCTAAGAAGACGTGTGTGACGTAGCCTATGTGTTTGATTTAATTACGGAGTCAATGTGGATTCTATTCTGTTATAGACTGTATAACTTATAGTCAGTTATATTCTTTTGGAAGTATAGCGTATATTTGTTCAATTCTATTCTTTTGGGAGTATAGCGTATATTTGTTCAGTTATATTCTTTTGGAAGTATAGACTATATTTTGAATGTGTGAAATGCTGCCATTTGTTGTTAATGTTTTGCTTTACAATACCAAGTTGCTCTCTCTCTCTCTCTCTCTCTCTCTCTCTTTCTCGCTCTCTGTGTGTGCACACGTGTGTGTGTGTGTGTTTGTATGTTTGTGTATGTTTTGTGTGTGTGTGTGTGTGTGTATGTTTTTGTGTGGTGAAATATTTAGACACATTTATAAGATGTCAGAAAGCGTTTGTGTTCTAGTGTGTGTAGGTGTAATGTGTAATCCTATGTATATGTAACGGGTCCTTCTGCGTTGTGTTCTTTTCTTCAATAAAACGACCAGGAACTGATGTTTTTGCTCATTTATTCCTGTACACACACATAACATGTAGTTATCCCATATGCTAGACATTAGCCTGCTCTCTTCAATTCAGGAACCGCTGACTGAAGACTAAACGGGGTTACCTACAGACTAAACCAAATCTCTTAAAGGGACAGTACAGGCTAGTACTCAGTGTGTTCAATCATCAACATTTAATATATACAAGGTAGAAAAGAAAGACAGAATCAAATCAGAATGTGGTTACATTTCATTAAATAAAATGCAAACAAAATAATACATTTTTAACTTCGTTACATATACTTCTCAAATCAAGAGTGTATTTGTGTTCCCTCTCATGTTAGCGATTGAGCCTTTATGTTAGCGGTGAAGAGTCCGTGTGTTATGTCTGATTCCTCATGTAGCTTCCTCATGTATTAGCATCTGTGATTAGCATATGTTTGCCTCATGTAGCTTCCTCATGTATTAGCATCTGTGATTAGCATATGTTAGCCTCATGTAGCTTCCTCATGTGTTAGCATCTGTGATTAGCATATGTTAGCCTCATGTAGCTTCCTCCTGTGTTAGCATCTTTGTTCACCCTTACCCTGTAAACTGTGCCCGTTTATGAGGCCCCAGAACTTTTCCCATTTTTCTGTGTCAGATGTCCCCCATTGGAATACCAAAGAGAAGACTTGACCTTACACGCCGCTACATTGGTGTCAGAAGTGGGATGGCGCCCCCCAGTGGAGTGGAAGAATGGAGCCGAAGATGACTGCCCCTAGCGGATGTGGAGGACCTGATCATCTGACCGCAGTGGGGAGAGGCACAGCGATATTCCAATGCGATATTCCAATGCAATATTCCAATGCGATATTCCAAGCGATATTCCAAGCAATATTCCAAGCAATATTCCAATGCGATATTCCAATGCGATATTCCAAGCGATATTCCAATGCGATATTCCAAGCGATATTCCAATGCGATATTCCAAGCAATATTCCAAGCGATATTCCAAGCAATATTCCAAGCGATATTCCAATCGATATTCAAAACAATATTCCAAGCGATATTCCAATCGATATTCCAAGCAATATTCCAAGTGATATTCCAAGCGATATTCCAAGAGCCACAAAGGGGCTAGTTCTGGCCGTGCCTCCGTGCCCTGGGAGTAGCGCAATGGGACAGCCAGCTCCGCACGACGACAGAGCGGCTGGACACAACTGCCTCGGAGCCCAGCCCAGCGAGGAAGGAGTCTCGACGGGACTTAAGAGATGACATGACTGGGGCGACAGTGGTACAGGAGGTAGAGAAGTCGGTTAGTAATCAGAAAGTTGCTAGTTCGATTCCCTGTCGAAGCGTCCTTGAGCAAGACTCTGAACCCCTAATTGCTCCTGATGTGCAGTGTGCCATCAGTGTAAATGTAAAATGTGTATACATCCTTGTAAGTCGCACATATGTAAGTCGCTTTGGATAAAAGCGTCTGCTAAATGACTAAATGTAAACATTACACAGGCAAGGAACCAAATGGCTAAAGTTTCTAAAAACAAAGACAGACATGCCGAGGCATCAGAAGAGCAAAGAGGCACATTGTTGTCGTTGTTGACTAAATTTGAAAAGTGACCGTCAACACCTCACAATTCAATTTGACTTGTGCTAATGGAACAGAGTTTTAAAGAACCTAACTTTAGATTAAGTGAATTCAAACAAAATTTGTATTTCACATACCATTGTGATCCAATGTTTTTTTTGATGTTCTGTGTGAAACCTGGAAATGTCCCAAATACTATACTGCATTCACTAAGGTTCAATGTGAGGCTGCGCGACTGCTTGTTTATTTTCTTTCACTTTAACGCATTTTGGGGCGTTTGCGCAACTCGTACCTGAGAGCTAGTCTATCCCTGTTTGAGACGTACGTAAGCAGTCGAGTTTGCAGTAAAGATTTTATGGATTATTTGTTTCTATTGTGAATGCAGGCAATAAAAGCCACTGTGAAGAACCCCTGGTCCGATTCCCTGTCACTGATACACACGAGAGTGAGGGTCGTTACACTAACTTAGAATTTGGAAGTTACTATTATCAGGCCACCAGAGAAACCAACACATCGTGACTCCACTGAGCACAAAATGGCCGCCGCTGCTGCCACGTCATGCTGCTTGGTGCTAGACACTGGTGACATAATAATAATTATTATTTATTTTATTTGTAATGCACTCTTCATTCAAAAGAATCTCATGATGATGCCATTGCCCATGCATGTATGATGTATTGCCAAACATAAATAATAATAAAAGTTAAAGGCAAATAAATAGTAGGTAAATAATCATAATAGTGTACTCATTCATTCACTAAATTATTCATTCATTCCACTACAGATGAGCTTTATCCGTATGTTCTACGCACTCCCTGAGAATCAGACCTGTTTTAAAACATCGGACACTTAGGCACGCCATCAGGCTAGCATTCTTTAGCATGTAATGTTGGAAATGAAAGCAGGTTGATGAGAGTGTGCTAGGTCATGCTACATAATAATATAATATAATATAATCTATGCACTCTCTATCGCACAGGCACACCAGTAGTTCCATTCTCTGTCATTCAGAGGTGAGGGGACCATGTCACCATGATGTCACAATAGTCACCTAAGCAACAACAGCCAGAGTGTTGGCCAATGAGGGGAGAGATGGAGCGGTGTGAGGGAACTGCACCATGATGTCACAATAGTCACCTAAGCAACAACAGCCAGAGGAATGCAAACAGTGACAGATTAAAAGCCACCACTAAAAAGACTAGAAACTTTGGCTATGATCAACAGTAGCATGCACAAACACACACACACACACACACACACACACACGCATGCAAACACACACTCACACAAACACACCCACACACACACAGAGAGAGAGAAAGACACGCACAGAGAAAGAGACATAACCAGAAATAATTTCAGATTTTCAAAGCGTTTGTTTGTTTCATTCATTCATTTTTTCATTCATATACTTGTGTTAACATTCAGAAGATGGAGGGAACGCTAAGACATAGGACGAGAGAGAAATAGAGACAGAGAGAAACCTAAAAGATAGGAG
>NC_045175.1:12268826-12323826 GCF_900700415.2 Clupea harengus | reverse complement strand
AAGTCGTCGGAGAAATTACTGTTGTTTTGTTGTGTCACAGCAAAAGATTAGAACTGCTGTCTACATGCAATTATGAGGAACATTATTATTATTATTTTATTACTTAATGATACATTACTGTATATTCATACTTACATTCATGTTTATGTCATTGTAAAGTAAGAGTTTGTGCATTGTAATTAGATGTACAACATTGTCATTTATGACATACACTGTAACTGTGTCATAAAGATGGATGGATGGATGGATGGATGGATACTTTATTAATCCCGAGGGAAATTTAGGTCATCCAGTAGCTTATACATATATACACTTATACACCTCACCGACATACATACATAAATCACATATACATACATATAGGGAGAACATTTTCACACAGACTGTTTCCAGATACAGGAAAATGGTCTGACCCTATTGTAATGTGCAATGATTTTGACAGTGTCTGTGTCCAGGAGGAAAGCGATCTTGTGCTGCTGGTGTGGATAGTGCAAAAAATATAAATAATGTTCTTGTGCTTGAGAGGGTGGGTAGTGCAAGATAGTGGTCTTGTGCTTGTGTGTGTGTGTGTGTGTGTGTGTGTGTGTGTGTGTGTGTTATGAAAGTGCAAAGAGCAAAGTGATAGTAGTGCAGAATATGTAAGTGGTAAAGTCTGTGCATGGGGCTGAGATGAGATGAGGAGGGGAGGGCCCCAATCATTAACACGCTCCTCTGTGTGTTATTATTATTATTATTATTATCATTATTATCATTAACACGCTCCTCTGTGTGTGTTATTATTATTATTATCATTATTATCATTAACACGCTCCTCTGTGTGTGTTATTATTATTATTATTATCATTATTATCATTAACACGCTCCTCTGTGTGTGTTATTATTATTATTATTATCATTATTATCATTAACACGCTCCTCTGTGTGTGTTATTATTATTATTATTATCATTATTATCATTAACACGCTCCTCTGTGTGTGTTATTATTATTATTATTATTATCATTATTATCATTAACACGCTCCTCTGTGTGTGTTATTATTATTATTATTATTATTATTATTATCATTAACACGCTCCTCTGTGTGTGTTATTATTATTATTATTATCATTATTATCATTAACACGCTCCTCTGTGTGTGTTATTATTATTATTATTATCATTATTATCATTAACACGCTCCTCTGTGTGTGTTATTATTATTATTATTATCATTATTATCATTAACACGCTCCTCTGTGTGTGTTATTATTATTATTATATCATTATTATCATTAACACGCTCCTCTGTGTGTGTTATTATTATTATTATTATCATTATTATCATTAACACGCTCCTCTGTGTGTGTTATTATTATTATTATTATCATTAACACGCTCCTCTGTGTGTGTTATTATTATTATTATTATCATTATTATCATTAACACGCTCCTCTGTGATGCCGCCTGCAGCTTTCAGAAAGGAGTGAGAATGGGAGACGCCCCCTCTACGATGAGTCACTCCGTCGCTATTGACAACCAGAGGAGGCCTGGTCTCTCTCCTCCCACACAGGGACCAGCGTCGCCACTGCCTGGGAGTGTGTCTTTAAAGGGTGACCAGTCTACGGGAGAGACTCTGGTCGTCAATAGTCAAGATATACAGGCATCCTCAGATCCCAGGTCAGTTTGCTTTTTTGTCATCTCAAATGTTCATTTGGTCTGTAGGTAGTTTCATATGAATGCCATTCGCCCATACTTGATTCACTATTCTCAATTCAACATACTTAATTCGCCATACTTAATTCACTATTCTCAATTCAACATACTTAATTCACCATACTTCACCATATTCATCAAACTCACCTGGGATTCACCATACTTAAGAGAAGATACGTAAGACATGATCTACATTCATTTGACAATTTATGCATAGGAAAAATGACACAATGGCCTAAAAATTAATTAAATTTCCTTTAGAGAATCACTAACCCTTCTTTTTTACGTTATGTCGTCGGTGCAGCGAACAGAGGTCTGATCTGACCCAGGATCAGTCCAGGTGTGGAGTGTGTGAGAGGGTACTGAGGGACCCAGTCATCACCACCTGTGGACAACACAGCGTCTGTGAGGATTGCATCGGTAGACACTCTGACCAAGCTGCACCATCTGAAGAAGACCACACCTGCTGCCCTCTGTGCAGCGAAGAACTGCGTATGTAACCCTTTGACCTCCTGTTCGAGTCTTAAATGTGGAAGATACAGTACCAGTCAAAAGTTTGGACACACCTTCTCATTTTTTGAGAAGTGTTTTCTTTACTTTTATTATTTTCTACATGGTAGATAACACTTTTTTTTGTTTAGTACATCATTCCATATGTGTTCTTTCGTAGTTAAAATGTCTTCAGTATTAATCTACAATGTAGAAAATAATAAAAGTAAAGAAAACACTTCTTCTCCAAAAAATGAAAGGTGTGTCCAAACTTTTGACTGGTACTGTACATGATCCTGAAAGCCTAACAGGCATAGAGAGAAGAAGAAAGGAAGAAGAGAGAAATAAAGAAGAAGAAGAAGAAGTTTGTAAGTTATCATCGCTATTGAATTGACGCTTATTTTGTTGTACATTCCTTGCTCCCTGAAAAGGGGACATTGTTCTGCAGAGTGTGATCCAAGCCTACAAAGACAGACTGAAGAAGAGGTTCGAGTACGTCAGCGACGGCGGGGTGCAAACGCTACTCCACGGGATCTACACCGAGCTCCGCCACGCGGAGGGAGAGAGCGAGGGCGAGGGCGTGGAGAAGGAGCACGAGGTCTGGTGGGTGGGACCCGCATCCGGGATCCACGAGACGAGTGGAAATGACACGAGCAGCTGCTGTAATAATGACATCTTCAGACCGTTGGCGGCTGGGGGAGGAGAGGGGGGATACATCAAGACTGTGCTGACCAAAGGTGTCGCTGGCGTCGGGAAGACCGTCTCCGTGCAGAAGTTCATCCTGGACTGGGCGGACGGCCGTGCGAACCAGGACGTCGACTTTGTGTTTGTGTTCCCCTTCCGACGGCTGAGTCTGATTGGACAACACTCCTCCCGGTACAGCCTCCGACAGCTTCTGCTGGAGTTCCACCCCGAGCTGAAGGAGCTGAACGACGACGCGCAGCAGCTGTACGAGGTCTGCAAGCTGGTGCTCATCTTCGACGGACTCGACGAGAGCCAGCTCGCCCTGAACTTCCACCACGGCCACGGCGACGGCTACGTCCTGTGCGACACCAACAACAGCGTGGCCTCGGTGGACGTGCTCGTCACGAATCTCATCCAGGGCAACCTGCTTCCGTCCGCGCAGGTTTGGGTGACCTCGCGACCGGCGGCGACCAATCGGATCCCGGCTAAGTACGTCGACCGGGTTACGGAAATACGAGGCTTCGGTGACACGCAGAGGGAGGAGTACTTTAGGAAGAGGACCGGTGGCGATGAGGTCACGGCCAGACGAATCAACTCTCACATCAAATCCAGCAGGAGCCTTCGCACAATGTGCCAGATACCAGCCGTCTGTTCCATCGCCACCACCGTGTTTGAATACATGCGGGGTTACCAGGGCGACGGTGATAAACTACCCCAAACACTGACTGAAATGTTCGTTCACTTTCTACTCCGGCAAGTGCATATGGAGAACGAGATGTTGGACGGAGAAGAGGGGATGGACAGAGAGGCGTTGTTAAAGTTGAAGGCGGACGTCATCGTGAAGTTAGCGGAGCTAGCCTTCACCCAGCTGGCGAGGGGCAACCTGCGGTTCCACGAGGACGACCTGGGGGAGTGCGGCATAGGCGTGGGCACGGCCACAGTCTACTCGGTCGTCTTCAGGGAGATCTTCCGAGAGGAGTCTCCGATCGAGCACCACGCCAAGGTGTTCAGCTTCGTGCACCCGAGCGTTCAGGAGTTCCTGGCCGCCTTCTTTGTGATCCGCTGCTCCGTGAATAGGAACGTAGAGCCGTTGGAGATCTTCCTGCGAGATACCACCGCGTCGACCAGAGATCGGGGACTCGGAGGGGAGGAGCGCTCGGGCGAGAACCGGAAAGGCGTCTTATCCTCCATCAAACACATATTTGAGCCCGTCCAGCCCATGGAGGCCCAAAGATTCGCAGCCCGCCCCGCCGCAGACGAGAGCGCAGTCGCCTCTCTGGCGCTACTGAAGAGTGTGGTAGACAGCGTGGTGGAAAGCAGCGACGGCGGACGCCTGGACCGCTTCCTCCGCTTCCTCGTGGGCCTGTCTCTGGAGTCCAACCAGGAGCTCCTGCTGCTAGGCATGCTGCTACCGGAGACTTCCCCCGACGACGTCAGCAAGGTGGCGCAGTACGTCAGGGCGCTGCTGCTGGACAACACAGACATCATCGCCGCGGAGAGATGCGTCAGCCTGCGCCACTGTCTGATGGAAGTGCCGGACGATTGCGTTCACAGGGACGTTCAGAGGTACCTGCGGTCGAGGAGGAAGCCGGAGGAAACGTCGTACCTCTCTCCCGCTCACTGCTCAGCACTGGCCCACCTGCTCCTGGTGTCCGAGGAGGTGCTGGAGGAGCTCGACCTGAGGAGATACAACACGTCGGATAAGGGGCGCAGGAGGCTCCTCCCGGCTCTCAGGTGCTGCAGGAAGGCCCTGTGAGTTTCGGAATCATTCCACATTCATATTAGATGTCAGAATTTTTTTAACATGCTCAATAACTCATTTCATTAAATCTTCACAGGTTTAGATCATTTTTTATTATATCTTTTAAAGTTTTTAAATCATTACATCCCATTTTAGAGCATACCTGTACTCTCAAGCTTAAACTATTCAGGTAATATAGATTCTGTCCTGTTCCTGTAACATGATCTAATGCTTATTTTCTCATTGGTTTTGGCTTTCTGACTCCTCACGGTCGGTTAAGCCAGGGGTGAGGATATTGAACCCAAACGTAGATACACCACAGGAGCTGTGAATAAAGATTGAGATTTAACGAGTCTTTCACAGTACAGGCCGCTAGGCAAAGCCCAGTTGTCGATAACTTTCCTAGGACAGAGAATCAGTCCAAGCAGAGGTACACTGGAGTAGACAGATTCCAGAAAAACCAGGGCAGGTCTGTGGTCATAAACAACTCAGAGTCCAGAAACCAGGGCAGGTCTGGTCATAAACAACTCAAAACACAGCATTTTAAGGGTAAAGAAACGCATACGAGATCTAAGCTAAGACACTCCTGGGCAGGATCGTAATATCTGACAATATTATTTGGTATTATCGTTATAACTGCATCATGGTCAGTCTCAGTCTTTGTTTTTCTTCAGAGTTGGAGGCTGTGAGCTGGATGAGAGGTCCATAGAGACCGTGGTCTCAGCCCTCCGGTCCCTGAGCTGCCCTTTGAGAGAGCTGGACCTGAGCAACAACGACCTGCACGACTCCTGGATCATGACACTTTCCTCTCAGCTCAAGAGTAACCACTGCAGACTGGAGACACTGAGGTTGGCAGTATACCGTATGGTGGCAAGATATGGGTTTAACAATAGGAGCAGAGAGTACCTGCTGTGGAGATTGTTATCCTATATGATCATGATAGGGTAAAAGTCTCTCTCTCTCTCTCTCTCTCTCTCTGTCTCTCTGTCTCTCTCCATCCTCTCTGCCTCCCTGTTTGTTTCTTTCAACCTTTTCTCACTCTATAACTCTCTATTTTCTGTCGCTTTTGGTCTTTCTTTCTGTCTTTCTTTCTTTGTTTGTTTCTTTTTTCTTTCTTTCTCTCTCTCTCTCGCTCTCTCTCTCTCTCTCCCTCTCTCTCTCTCTCTCTCTCTCTCTCTCCCCCCTCTCTCTCTCTCCCCCCCTCTCTCTCTCTCCCCCCCCTCTCTCTCTCTCTCTCTCTCTCTCTCTCTCTCTCAGGCTGTCTTCCTGCGCTCTAAAAGACACAGGCTGTGCGTTCCTCTCCTCCGTCCTGAGTTGCCCCGCCTCCTGCCTCAGAGAGCTGGACCTCAGCAACAATCACCTGCAGGATGCAGGAGCCATGCTGCTGTCTGCCCAGCTGGACAGTCCACTCTGTAAACTAGAGATACTCAGGTCAGCCAGTTAACTTATCCCTTAAAGAGATACAGTCCGTGATTCGGTGTCGGTTTCGCAATGTGCAATTTGTTGAATTACAAAAAAAAACTGTACAGGAATAAAAACGCAGACTGCTCCTTTAAAGAATGCTTGGTTTTGAGTCATGTGACCTTTAATAGATGATAGCTATAACTTTAATATTATACTATAACTATAATATTATACTACAACTATAATATTAAGTACTGTGCAGGAGAGTGTAACACACTGAGTCATGATAATAATAATAATAATAATAATAATAATGGATTTTATTTGTATAGCACACTTTAAAATACAAAGAAATCTCAAGGTGCTTGATGATATTGATACTGTGAACTTACACATAGAAAGGTTAGGGTCTAGCGAATAAAGAGTATTGCCAAGCTGTAGGTGTTTAATATCATTAATGGTATGATTAAAGAAGGGATCATGTAAAATAAAGACTTACTGACATGTTGCCAAGCTGTAGGTGTTTAATATCATTAATGGTATGATTAAAGGAGGGATCATGTAAAATAAAGACTTCCTTACATATTTACATAGAAACCCTTTCTCATCTTGTCCTTATCACGAATGATGTGCTGTTACACACTACAAGTTTGGGTTGGTTCCCTTGGTGTAATTAATGAATTTATGTAAGAACAAATGTGGTACTATCTGTCCTTGTATTGTTGTTCTGTGTTGTCTTGTTGTTCTATTTGTGATACTATAGCCTGCATGGAGAATACCAAAAAAAATTCCTAGTATCTGTATACATGCCGAAATAAAGTTGAATTGAATTGAATTGAATTGAATTGAATTGAATTGAAATTGAATTGAATTGAATTTAATTATTCTTAATGGTATAATTACAAGAGGTTTAATGTACAATAAAGACTTACTGTATATTGACCGTAACATAGCAACCCTCTCTCTCCTTCCTGCAGGATAGCCTCCTGTGGTTTAATGTCCAATAAAGACTTACTGTATATTTACGGTACATAGCAACACTCTCTCTCCTCTTTCTGCAGGATAGCCTCCTGTGGTTTCACAGATGCTGGCTGCAAGTATCTGGCCTCGGCGGTGCGATGCCACCAATCGCCTCTGGGGGAGCTAGACCTGAGAGGGAACCACATCAGAAAGCCCACAGCTCAGACACTGCTGGACACTCTGCTGGACCCACGCTGCAAACTACACGTCCTGAGGTGTGTGTGTGTGTGTGTGTGAGGTGTGTGTGTGTGTGGTGCGTGTGTGTGAGATGTGTGTGTGTGTGTGTGTGTGTGTGTGAGGTGTGTGTGTGTGTGTTGTGCGTGTGTGAGAGAGTTGTGAGGTGTGTGTGTGTGTGTATGTGTGTGGTGTGTGTGTGTGTGTGTGTGTGTCTGTGTGTGTGTGTGTGTGTGTGTGTGTGTGTGTGTGTGTGTGTGTGTGAGAGAGAGTTGTGAAGTGTGGGTGTAGGTGTGTGTGTGTGAGGTGTGGGTGTGTGGTGGGTGAAAAGATCATTTTTTCTTTAAATAGTTTAAAAGACTGTGTGTGTGCAAGTGTGTGTGTGTGTGTGTGTGTGTGTGTGTGTGTGTGTGTGTGTGTGTGTGTGTCTGTTTGCGTGCTCACTGTTTTTTTTCCTTTCAGGCTTGATCACGCTGCTGTATTATGGATATATTTGGGACCAGTGCAGCGTAAGCCTACCTCAGTATTTACAGCTACTGATACATCAGAATTATCATGTGTGTGTGTGTGGGTTTGTGTGTGTGTGTCTGTGTGAGAGAGTTGTGAGGTGTGGGTGTGCGTGTGCGTGTGCGTGTGCGTGTGCGTGTGCGTGTGCGTGTGCGTGTGCGTGTGCGTGTGTGTGTGTGAGTGTGTGGGTGTGTGTGTGTGTGCGTGTGAGAGAGTTGTGAGGTGTGGGTGTAGGTGTAGGTGTGTGTGTGTGTGTGTGTGTGTGTCTGCTTCATCACTATTTTCATTTGTGTGTGTGTGTGTGTGTGCGCGTGTGTGTGTGTGTGTGTGTGTGTGTGTGTGCTCCCCCACATCCCCCCCCCCGCCCACCTCAGATGCGTGTGATCTCACTCTGGACCCAAACACAGCGCACAGCCACCTCTCCCTCTCGGGCGACTGCAGACAGGCCACCCACTCCCCCCAGGAGGAGCAGCCGCAGCACCCCGCCGCCCCCCACCCGGAGCGCTTCCAGCACCGGCCCCAGGTGCTGTGCAGGCAGCCTCTCTCGGGACGCTGCTACTGGGAGGCCGAGTGGAGCCACGACGGCGTCTCCGTGGGAGTGTCTTACAGGGGCATCGGCAGGAAGGGGTGGAGCCGGGACCGCCTGCTGGGATACAACGACCAGTCCTGGTGTCTGTTCTACTCCCACGGCGGTTACTCGGCCTGGCACAATAAGAACCAGACCGCCGTCGTCCCTCGCCGGAGCCGGATTCGGGCGGTGTCCGGGACGGAGCCGACACACAACCAGGTCCCGTCAGCCACGCGTGCGCCCACCACCACTGACTCCAGCACAGTGGGAGTGTACCTGGACTGGCCGGCTGGCACTCTGTCCTTCTACAGCGTCTCCTCTGACACGCTCACTCGTCTGCATGCGTTCGAGGAGGCCTCGTTCTCGGAGCCCCTCTATCCCGCGTTCAGGCTTCGCGATCTCAACTCCTCGCTGACCTTGCATGAGATTTCGTCGTGAGGACAGACTTCATCATCAAATCATTGTGGTTTTAAAAATAGGTTTTTTTTTTTCAAAAAGTAAATTATTAAACAAATAATCATTGACATTTTTATGTTTTCAGGTACTGTATATGTATTCATATATATTGAGAAATGTTTAAAAGATATGATTTCTAATATATTCTTATATCTATATTTGACAATAAAACTGATTTTTTTTCTTCTCAAAAATGATAAATGTCGTTTATTCTTATTTTACAAAAAACATATATGGTTGTTGTGCTTCAATGAAGCCTTATGTACCGTGACATGTGATTATATTATGAGATTATATCTGAGTGTGTGTGAATTCATGGTTTTACGGTTTCTTATAATAATATATGTACATATTATGTGTCTATATTCTGAAGATTATTATTTATTTTCTTTACAAAACACTATTTCTAATAAGCATCTTTGCCTTAAATTTGCATTCATTCTCTTACGGCCTGGAAAATAGAAAACACAATTTGTTTGGCTAACCGTCGTCATAATAGATTAGTAAAGAAGTGAATGTGAAATCTTGGCAACACAAAGTGTTCGAAACAAAATGTCCGATGACCAGGCAAAAGCAGTCTTTCTACTTAGGTTTTATTCTTGCAGTCATCATTCATAAAAGACATTAAACAGCTTAATTCATTATAATTAAAAGACATTAAACAGCTTAATTAATTATAATTAAAAGACATTAAACAGCTTAATTCATTATAATTAAAAGACATTAAACAGCTTAATTCTTTATAATTAAAAGACATTAAACAGCTTAATTCATTATAATTAAAAGACATTAAACAGCATAAAAGACATTAAACAGCTTAATTCATTATAATTATAAGACATTAAACAGCTTAATTCATTATAATTAAAAGACATTAAACAGCATAAAAGACATTAAACAGCTTAATTCATTATAATTATAAGACATTAAACAGCTCAATTCATTATAATTAAAAGACATTAAACAGCTTAATTCATTATAATTAAAAGACATTAAACAGCTTAATTCATTATAATGATAAGACATTAAACAGCATAAAAGACATTAAACAGCTTAATTCATTATAATTAAAAGACATTAAACAGCATAATTCATTATAATTATTCAGAAGTAGGCTCTTTATGAAAACAGCAGTGAGGATCTGTGGCTTCGAAAGGCAATTACAACATTAAGGAAGAGAGACAGGAGGTTTACAGATACAGACAGATGATGGTGCTGATAAAAGATAGAGTAGGAACGATCGATCAGGCCTCATCAACTAAATGACTAAAATTACACCCTCCACCCCCCTGTGTCAGGATCTAGCTGGGATGGCTTTAGAGAGACGCCTACGTATAATGCTAAATTTATAGTCGTCCGTTTGGACGGAGACGGACACATAGCCATGCCTTGGCAACACCTTCCCCGAGGTGGAACGCCCATCCGAGCCCTTCGGAGAGCTGGACGGACACCGACGTGCACCTCTCGATTTGTGTAACTTTTCGGATTCAAACGGATAGCAAAGGATACCCCCTTGGCTGTGATTGGTCCGCTAAATAAATCATTTCCAAACGACATCATTTCCGGAATCTCACATTTCCTGTTTCATTCCCTATCTGTTCCTCTTCTGTTAAGAGAGTGGATAAGAAGGAAATATTTCTCATTTAAGGCCAGAGAGAGACTCCTATTCAGTTCCTTTGAGCTGCTTTGGCAACCCCCTGGGGGTAAAAAAAAAGAAGAAGTAGGCTACACCAAAGAAGAAGATGTTGTGGAACAGCACAGTAAGTTAAGTACACATGTTATTATGTGTTAATTATATGTTAATGTATCTCCGCAGGCAGACAGGTCTTTTAGGTGACTGGCCCTCACTCCCAGACACTGATGCTGCCGCGCTAGAGGGTCTCACTTCGCAGTTTTATCTTGCAGAGTTTGGCCAAATCATGAATCCCGGGGAAAAGAGGCTCTGAGAACGAACACGCCGTGGTACGAGTTGACGTGGTGGACCATGTCTGCGGAGACGCTGTGTAGAAGGACAACACACCACCCCGCCAGTCCAGGTACACCCCCCCAGCCAGCCTCTTCGACTGGACGCAGGGAGCCACGATGTCCATCTTCCTGTTGCTCCTCCAGGCCCTGAACTGGTGGCCGTCACAGCACTCCAAGCTCCAGGACTGGTCGTTGTGCCCCAGCACGCACTGATCCCCGATCAGTTTCCTGTCGATGCTTTTATACGCCACTCCGATGTCGCCTTTCTCCCGCCACTCCACCTCCCAGTAGGAGCGGCCAGACAACGCCTCCTTGCACAGCACCTCCAGCCAGACAACGCCTCCTTGCACAGCACCTGCGGCCAGTGTGGACTCCTGAGATGGTGTCTGTGTGTGTGTGTGTATGGGTGTGTATGTGTGTGTGTGTGTGTGTACGTGTGTGTGTGTGTGTGTGTGTATGTGTATGTGGGTGAGTCTGTGTGTGTGTGTGTGTTTGTGTACGTGTGTGTGTGTACGTGTGTGTGTGTGTGTGTACGTGTGTGAGTCTGTGTGTGTGTGTGTGTGTGTGTGTGTGTGTGTGTGTGTGTGTGTGTGTCTGTGACAGTAGTCAAATCAGTTACCTTTTGAGTGTCCCTACACTGCTAGATTCCATGATTCCCCCCCCTTTCCTTTATATGTATTTTATTTAAAGTATAACTTCCTTTCTATTTCTAACAGGAACTGTATGTTCTGTTTATGTCAAGAAGTCTGTCTTGTGGAGAAGCTATGCGCCCGGGATTGACCTGTCTGATAAGCAGTGTTCCTGCCCGTTGATAATGACGTACATGAACAAGTCGGACAGGGTCGCGTACAAGATCTATTCGATATGTAATGGCAAAAAAATGCAAAAGGCACAAAGTTCATCCACAAGGTTTAAAATGTGTTCATAAATGCAGTCAGTCATACATAAATCCTGTATTACATAATCCATTATACCTTAAGGGTCCTAGTTTCTTGTTTGTTCAACAACAAACAGCATGTTGTTTTTGACCATGAACCACTAATTCATCACAACCTAACATTTGTTTGTCCTTAACCCTGCAATCAACAACAAACTCAATATATTTCTATTAATTTTATTTTTACATAAAAATGCATAAAATACGACCACACACAGGAACAGGTCAAAGGGAGACAATGTCTAACTCCTGATTTAAAATCTGGTCCTGATTTTAAAATCTGATCCTGATTTAAAGTCTAACTCCGGTAGTAAATGGTTTAACACAGACATGTTAAACTCATTAGACTGGACTTGATCTGGCCGTATAATAAGATCCTTCAGCGATGAGTTTAACAATGAGATACTGTGGATGTGGCCTTAGCTCAGTGGTGCTCTGTGTGTGTGTGTGTGTGTGTGTGTGTGTGTGTGTGTGTGTGTGTACGTGTGTGTGTGTGTGTGTGTGTGTGTGTGTGTGTGTGTGTGTGTGTGTGTGTGTGTGTGTGTGTGTGTGTGTGTGTGTGTGTGTGTGTGTACGTGTGTGTGTGTGTGTGTGTGACATACTGTAGATGTGGCCTTACCTCAGTGGTGCTCTGTAATGTTTAAAATGGTCCCTTGCATCTTGAACGTGAACATAAACATGTACAGACCGTCTGTGTGTGTGTGTGTGTGTGTGTGTGTGTGTGTGTGTGTGTGTGTCTGTGTGTGTGTGTGTATGTGTGTGTGTGTGTGTGTGTGTGTGTGTGTGTGTTAGTGTGTTTAGGGTCAGAGGCTAAACGGGTTTGTGTACTGTTTGAGGACACTCCATGGGGGTGTGGCTTGTGAACTGTGGTTCTGTAACTTTAGTGCCTCAGTGAGACTGGGAAAGGTGGTTCTGTAACTTTAGTGCCTCAGTGAGACTGAGAAAGGTGGTTCTGTGACTTTAGTACCTCAGTGAGACTGAGAAATGTGGTTCTGTATTTTCTTATCTAATGCATACACCAATAAGTTACCAACAAAACCAGACCTAAAAGTCTGAAAAGACATCGAGTGTGATAGCTGCTATAAGATTACTCACTGACAACAGGGTGCTTCTCTATAGCAGCTTTTACACTCAATGTGTGTGTGTGCGTGTGTGTGCGATAAGATAACTCACTGACAACAGGGTGCTTATCTATAGCAGCTATTACCCTCAATGTCTTTTCAGACTTTTAGGTCTGTTTTTTTGTTGGTAACTTCCCTTTCCCTAAAAACACAACCTTTCCTATTTGACAGCACACACACACACACACACACACACACACACCAAGTAATTCGGCCATTGAACACAAATGCATTGGTGTATGCATGAGATAAGAAAATACACACAAATACAGACACATAAATAGAATTTGGTTTATTGTTAGACACACAGATGAGTGCAAATCAACAAGATCAAGCATACCTGCTCAAGATCGAGCATACCTGGGGGGGATAGTTCAAGTATGTGGTTTAGATACAAACTTGGGTCAAGGTTAACTCAGAGTAAGTGGTAAACCTCCTAATATAAGAGCCCCATGCCTTTATTTTGCTAGGAGAATAAAGCGACAGGGCTCTTATATTAGGAGGTATATAGACAGACAGACAGACACGGATAGATGGAGAATCAGCAGTATTACACAGTATCGATCTAGCTTTGAAAAAAGGCCAAGCCTACTTGTGCAAAATCACTGTGCACGCATCTCCACAGTTGAACAAATATACATAAAACGCACGTAAAACAAACATACAAACCAACTAAAAACTTTAACATAAAGTAAAGATAGGCTACTATTACAAAAACTGAGCCAAGAGAAATATTTTGGCAACGTCAGTAAGTACGGAGTACAAAGTGCCCTGGCCGGCTGACTCGACCTAGTCATTATACAAACAAATAGAACCGTCAAATATCGGGAAGGACATCCTTCCATCGTTCAGACAAAACAAACAACAAACAACAACAAAGTACCATGACATGGCACGCAAACAAAAACAAACAAAAAACATTCCAAGGTAAATGTACCATCGCTGTCCCTGAATCAAACAGTTCGGCTAGAACGCATCACCTCTCTCTACTCTTTTACGCGCCACTGCCCCGGTTATAAATGTGTCCGTGCAGCGGACTCGGCCCTCAGCTGCTCGCGTCCTGTCTCGCACTGGCACTCCTCCACCACCATCACGCGTTTCTGTCGCACCTCGAGCCCGCAGCGCAGGGGAACCGTCACCACGCGCGCTTTAGATGGCGCGCACCGCGAGCATGGGGTGCCACGGTGTCCGGTGGCGGGGAGAGAGGCGTCTTCACTGGGAGGCACGAACATCGAGCTGCACTGGCCGAAACACAGGTTGTTATGCACCGTCACTGTCTCGCAGCCCACCGCCGTGACTCGCTGCGAAAAGAAAAAGGTTTGTGGTTTGAAAGCGTTATCCAAACGTTCCTATACACTATACCCAGTCTCCCATCATTACACACACACACACACACACACACTTTCCCTCTTTCACGGACACACAGTCACACGCACAGAAAGAGAGCGAGGCAGAGAGAGACGGTTACTCACGTGAGTGAAAGGGATCGCCGCGCAGCTCTGCTTAGATATCTCCCGCGGATTGATGGGCAGCGCCACAGTCTCCTTCTCGCGCTCGTTCTTGTCCATCACGCGCTGCCACATACTCGCCCCTTGCCTTTTCTTTGCCTCGAACCCGTGATGACTGTCGCGCAGGTGAGCTACGGGAGGAACGGACAGTTTGGTGGAAAGAGAAGAAGGACCTGCGCGACCGAGTGCCAAGAAATCTGGAAATGAGCCACGGAGAGACGGGGTGCGCCTTGGTGACAGGCCGCTCTTGAGCATCCCAGCGTGGTGCCTCAGGAAATGCGGGCCGACTTGGACAACTCTCACCGATCCCCGAACAGGTTCGTCTGCTCCAGCACCAGATGCTTCGAACTCGCTCACTCCATTTTTCACGCTTTCGAATGCGTTGCGAGGGAAAGACTGCACCGAGCCACAGAGCATGGACAAAATGATGCTAATTTGAACCCACATGATAACTGAAAATATAGTCTCAAAACTACTGAAATACTTGACTCTTTTTGTGCCTTTTTTATCTAATAAAAAGTATTTTAGGTAAACCCAAGAACACCTTTTTTTTTCTCTTCTGCGGTTCAAGGTTCCAACAGGTAACCTTGCTGTCTGTGCAGAAGTTCGGCCAGGGCACCGTATTTATAAAGGTGTTCGCAGTTGGCGCTTCTGGGCTGCTTGTGGTGGTGTCATAATTCCCATCGTTGGGATCACGGGATTTGTCGCACCTTCCTGATATGATGGCCGGGGAAAATAGTGACTTGAAACGGTTAGCGCTTTTTGTATTTATAACAGGTGGGTTTTCGAGAGCAGGTGACGAAGCGGAGCCACAAATAAACCACTTGTTTGGTCAATGGCTTCCGTGGCCGTGGGAAATAACTGGGGGAAGACCATTAACCTGAGAGTCAGAGGCTAAGCTGACGTGTCTCTCACTGCTACACCGTTAATGTTCAGGAAACGTTTAGAGGATACATAGGCCTATTAAAATATAGCTTTTTAGGGGCGCGGATTTGGGCGATTACAACTTTGACGCTATAAAGTCCGGCTTATAAAAAAATTCGAAGACAACTAGATCTTAACATGAGCTCAAATCACCTTGGTTTCAGGTTTAGCTCGGTAGAACTGAAAGGCATTTGTAATGAGGGCGATTATCACCGGTGGTAAAACCATTAGCCTTCAGGTCTAGGCAGGTCATAAGCTGTAGACTGGCCTACCTGCCATCAATAGAGCTCTCTCTCTCAAATGGCTTTGTGACAGGAGAGCTTCCCACGTTACCTGCGGAGGGGGGCGGGGTGGGAACCTTCACGGGGAAAACAATAGGATTGAACTTTGAGCAAAGTCCAGGTTTCCCTACTATCTGTCAATAAAAAAAAAAAACTTGTGATGTTTTCCTTCAGAATGAGTTCTTAACGTACTTAACCTACTTGCCATTACCCCCAGAACATATGTTTGTGATTACAAAGCCCACAGGTCTTTTTGCTGCCATTACTAAATTGCCTTTTTTGCACTACCATAACCTCACTTTAAAGAAAAACTTATGCTGCTGCTGCTGTACGTGTATCTGCATGTTTTTTATATCTATATGTATATCTATATGTATCTAAATGTCTTGTCTTATCTGTTGTTGTGCCTGTGCACTTTATATGTTTCACCGTGGGAGAGTGGGAAACGTTTTTATCGATTCCTTGTATGTCTGACATGCAGGAAATTGACAATAAAGCTACTTTGACTTTGACTTTAAAAAGGCACTGCATATGGTAGACCGTCTCATGTTAAAAGCAAAATTACTTTCTTTAAATTACACTATCAGGCATATTGAAGCAATTCATATTCACTAATAGGGTAATTGGCTCTGTACACCGCTTAAAGAGGACATAATAACCATGGCCTTTTGTCTGTTTAATCACTCAAGTGGACAGTGTGTGTGTGTATGTGTGTGTGTGTGTGTGTGTGTGTGTGTGTGTGTGTGTGTGTGTGTGTGAGAGAGAGAGAGAGAGACAGATACAGTGTCCATACCAATGGAAGTAACAGCCCAAGATGTTATGCTTCCACCCATGAATGTTTACGCGTTGGGATTTGAAGTCAAGCCCATCAATAAAGACCGACCCAGAGCTCATTGTGAACGGTTGACTTTATTAATCGTAAAGGGGAAGTCTGGACATCATATTTAACGGCCTAAGGCGCCAAGCCTGACGTAGAGCACCACGGATATAACCATGGAGGCCAGCTGTGAGGAGAACACACACACACACACACACATGTTACACAGAGGCCCACACCTTACACCAGTGACAGAGAATCACACTGAGATTGTCTTATCATAATAACTACCGCTCAATAATAATATTATTCCAATATATATTCTAGATTATTCCCAATAATGACTGTGAATACATATTCATATCTGTAAATGTGTGTGTGCATTGGATAAAGTGAATGTGACTGTGTGTTTCTGTGTGTGTGTGTGTGTGTGTGTGTGTGTGACTGTGTGTGTGTGTGTGGTGTGTGTGTGTGTGTGTGTGTGTGTGTGTGTGTGTGTGTGTGTGTGTGTGTGATACGGTACCTCCATCACGCAGATACATGCAGCTACACTGCCCAGAATGAGGCCTTGACTTTTCACAATAGTTATCATCTTAACATCACAGCCCTGAGAGAGAGAAAGAGAAAGAAGAGAGAAAGAAGACAAGAGACTTCATGCAAAGGACCTTTCCTACTGTAGTCGGGGTGTAGTGACTAGGTGTAGTGACTAGGTGTAGTGGGGGTGTAGTGACTAGGTGTAGTGACTAGGTGTAGTGGGGGTGTAGTGACTAGGTGTAGTGACTAGGTGTAGTGGGGGTGTAGTGACTAGGTGTAGTGGGGGTGTAGTTACTAGGTGTAGTGGGGGGTAGTGGGGGTAGTGAACTAGTGTAGTGGGGTGTAGTGACTAGTGTAGTGGGGGTGGGGTGTAGTGACTAGGTGTAGTGACTAGGTGTAGTGGGGGTGTAGTGACTAGGTGTAGTGACTAGGTGTAGTGGGGGTGAGTGACTAGGTGTAGTGACTAGGTGTAGTGGGGGTGTAGTGACTAGGTGTAGTGGGGGTGTAGTGACTAGGTGTAGTGACTAGGTGTAGTGGGGGGTGATAGTGGGGGTGTAGTGACTAGGTGTAGTGGGGTGTAGTGACTAGGTGTAGTGGGGGTGTAGTGACTAGGTGTAGTGGGGGTGTAAGTGAACTAGGTGTAGTGGGGGTGTAGTGAACTAGGTGTAGTGACTAGGTGTAGTGGGGGTGTAGTGACTAGGTGTAGTGGGGGTGTAGTGTGTAGTGACTAGGTGTAGTGGGGTGTAGGGGGTGTAGTGGGGGTGTAGTGGAGGGTGTAGTGGGGGTGTAGTGACTAGGTGTAGTGGGGGTGTAGTGACTAGGTGTAGTGGGGGTGTAGTGACTAGGTGTAGTGACTGTGTAGTGACTTGACTAGGTGTAGTGACTAGGTGTAGTTGGGGTGTAGTGACTAGGTGTAGTGACTAGGTGTAGTGGGGGTGTAGTGACTAGGTGTAGTGGGGGTGTAGTGACTAGGTGTAGTGGGGGTGTAGTGACTAGGTGTAGTGACTAGGTGTAGTGACTAGGTGTAGTGACTAGGTGTAGTGACTAGGTGTAGTGACTAGGTGTAGTGGGGGTGTAGTGACTAGGTGTAGTGACTAGGTGTAGTGGGGTGTAGTGACTAGGTGTAGTGGGGGTGTAGTGACTAGGTGTAGTGGGGGTGTAGTGACTAGGTGTAGTGGGGGGTGTAGTGACTAGGTGTAGTGACTAGGTGTAGTGACTAGGTGTAGTGACTAGGTGTAGTCGGGGGTGTAGTGGGGTGTTTAGTGACTAGTGTAAGTGGGGTGTAGTGCTGGTGTAGTGACTAGGTGTAGTGGGGTGTAGTGACTAGGTGTAGTGGGGGTGTAGTGACTAGGTGTTAGTGAGCTAGGTGTAGTGGGGGTGTAGTGACTAGGTGTAGTGGGGGTGTAGTGACTAGGTGTAGTGGGGGTGTAGTGACTAGGTGTAGTGGGGGTGTAGTGACTAGGTGTAGTGACTAGGTGTAGTGGGGGTGTAGTGACTAGGTGTAGTGACTAGGTGTAGTGGGGGTGTAGTGACTAGGTGTAGTGGGGGTGTAGTGACTAGGTGTAGTGACTAGGTGTAGTGGGGGTGTAGTGGGGGTGTAAGTGGGGGGTGTAGTGACTAGGTGTAGTGACTAGGTGTAGTGGGGGGTGTAGTGACTAGGTGTAGTGACTAGGTGTAGTGGGGGTGTAGTGACTAGGTGTAGTGACTAGGTGTAAGTGGGGGTGTAGTGACTAGGTGTAGTGACTAGGTGTAGTGGGGGTGTAGTGACTAGGTGTAGTGACTAGGTGGTAGTGGGGGGTGTAGTGACTAGGTGTAGTGACTAGGTGTAGTGGGGGTGTAGTGACTAGGTGTAGTGGGGGTGTAGTGACTAGGTGTAGTGGGGGTGTAGTGACTAGGTGTAGTGGGGGTGTAGTGGGGGGTGTAGTGGGGGTGTAGTGACTAGGTGTAGTGGGGGTGTAGTGACTAGGTGTAGTGGGGGTGTAGTGACTAGGTGTAGTGACTAGGTGTAGTGGGGGTGTAGTGACTAGGTGTAGTGGGGGTGTAGTGGGGGTGTAGTGGGGGTGTAGTGACTAGGTGTAGTGGGGGTGTAGTGGGGGTGTAGTGGGGGTGTAGTGGGGGTGTAGTGACTAGGTGTAGTGACTAGGTGTAGTGGGGGTGTAGTGACTAGGTGTAGTGGGGGTGTAGTGACTAGGTGTAGTGACTAGGTGTAGTGACTAGGTGTAGTGGGGGTGTAGTGACTAGGTGTAGTGGGGGTGTAGTGACTAGGTGTAGTGGGGGGTGTAGTGACTAGGTGTAGTGGGGGTGTAGTGACTAGGTGTAGTGGGGGTGTAGTGACTAGGTGTAGTGGGGGGTGTAGTGACTAGGTGTAGTGGGGGTGTAGTGACTAGGTGTAGTGACTAGGTGTAGTGACTAGGTGTAGTGACTAGGTGTAGTGACTAGGTGTAGTGACTAGGTGTAGTGACTAGGTGTAGTGACTAGGTGTAGTGGGGGTGTAGTGACTAGGTGTATGGGGGTGTAGTGACTGGTGTAGGGTGTAGTGACTAGGTGTAGTGACTAGGTGTAGTGACTAGGTGTAGTGACTAGGTGTAGTGGGGGTGTAGTGGGGGTGTAGTGACTAGGTGTAGTGGGGGTGTAGTGACTAGGTGTAGTGACTAGGTGTAGTGGGGGTGTAGTGACTAGGTGTAGTGGGGGTGTAGTGGGGGTGTAGTGACTAGGTGTAGTGGGGGTGTAGTGACTAGGTGTAGTGACTAGGTGTAGTGGGGGTGTAGTGACTAGGTGTAGTGGGGGTGTAGTGACTAGGTGTAGTGACTAGGTGTAGTGGGGGTGTAGTGACTAGGTGTAGTGGGGGTGTAGTGACTAGGTGTAGTGGGGTGTGTGACTAGGTGTAGTGGGGGTGTAGTGGGGGTGTAGTGGGGGTGTAGTGACTAGGTGTAGTGACTAGGTGTAGTGGGGGTGTAGTGACTAGGTGTAGTGGGGGTGTAGTGACTAGGTGTAGTGACTAGGTGTAGTGACTAGGTGTAGTGACTAGGTGTAGTGGGGGTGTAGTGACTAGGTGTAGTGGGGGTGTAGTGACTAGGTGTAGTGGGGGTGTAGTGACTAGGTGTAGTGGGGTGTAGTGACTAGGTGTAGTGGGGGTGGTAGTGACTAGGTGTAGTGGGGGTGTAGTGACCTAGGTGTAGTGGGGGTGTAGTGACTAGGTGTAGTGGGGGTGTAGTGACTAGGTGTAGTGACTAGGTGTAGTGACTAGGTGTAGTGACTAGGTGTAGTGGGGGTGTAGTGGGGGTGTAGTGACTAGGTGTAGTGGGGGTGTAGTGACTAGGTGTAGTGACTAGGTGAGTGGGGGTGTAGTGACTAGGGGGTGTAGTGGGGGTGTAGTGACTAGGTGTAGTGGGGTGTAGTGACTAGGTGTAGTGACTAGGTGTAGTGGGGGTGTAGTGACTAGGTGTAGTGGGGGTGTAGTGACTAGGTGTAGTGACTAGGTGTAGTGGGGGTGTAGTGACTAGGTGTAGTGGGGGTGTAGTGACTAGGTGTAGTGACTAGGTGTAGTGGGGGTGTAGTGACTAGGTGTAGTGGGGGTGTAGTGACTAGGTGTAGTGGGGGTGTAGTGACTAGGTGTAGTGACTAGGTGTAGTGGGGGTGTAGTGACTAGGTGTAGTGACTAGGTGTAGTGGGGGTGTAGTGACTAGGTGTAGTGGGGGTGTAGTGACTAGGTGTAGTGGGGGTGTAGTGACTAGGTGTAGTGACTAGGTGTAGTGGGGGTGTAGTGGGGGTGTAGTGGGGGTGTAGTGACTAGGTGTAGTGGGGGTGTAGTGAGTAGGTGTAGTGGGGGTGTAGTGACTAGGTGTAGTGGGGGTGTAGTGACTAGGTGTAGTGGGGGGGTAGTGGGGCTGTAGTGACTAGGTGTAGTGACTAGGTGTAGTGGGGGTGTAGTGACTAGGTGTAGTGACTAGGTGTAGTGGGGGTGTAGTGACTAGGTGTAGTGGGGGTGTAGTGACTAGGTGTAGTGACTAGGTGTAGTGGGGGTGTAGTGACTAGGTGTAGTGGGGGTGTAGTGACTAGGTGTAGTGACTAGGTGTAGTGGGGGTGTAGTGACTAGGTGTAGTGACTAGGTGTAGTGGGGGTGTAGTGACTAGGTGTAGTGACTAGGTGTAGTGGGGGTGTAGTGACTAGGTGTAGTGGGGGTGTAGTGACTAGGTGTAGTGACTAGGTGTAGTCGGGGTGTAGTGACTAGGTGTAGTGACTAGGTGTACTGGGGGTGTAGTGACTAGGTGTAGTGGGGGTGTAGTGAGTAGGGTGTAGTGGGGGTGTAGTGAGTAGGTGTAGTGGGGGTACATGTGCTGTACCTCGGAGTACAGTATGCCCGGGGCGGTGTTCATGCCGTCACAGCTGGGGGACTCCATGTTCACACAGCAGGTTGTGGGGTACAGCAGCGATGTGGCATTAGTGAAGGCTGAGCCCACAAAGTCATTGGTGGTGTTCGACACGCCACAGCACTTAAACTAAACCCCCCCCCCCCACACACACACACACACACACACACACACCACACACACACACACAGAGGGACAGAGAGAGGGGAGACAGGGCCTAGGTTTCCATCACTGTAACATCACCACACACACAAACCAAACATCACATTGGACATCATCACATCTCCACCAATCATCATCATCTTCGAACATCACAACAGCAAGACATTAACATCGCACAACACAACAGCACGTACCAAACATCACTGGAATTCCTTAAATATTACACAAACTGGACGTCAGTGTATACATGAATATATCTTCATCCTCTGCTCCGACCACCTCCATGGATTTTGCATCTGAGAAGCGATGTGTAATTGTCTTTCACTGGAGGATGGCAATGGTGGATTTTTTTGCTAATGTTTTGCACCAGGTGGCAACGGTCTCTGGTGCAAAAAGCCCGTACAGAATCCTTTTCATGACTGCCCGCGAGCACGATTGCCCAAGGAGAGGCCAGGCACACACAGGAGTGGCATTGAGGTGGTTGGTTGGGTTGGTTGGTTCTCACCTTCATCATGATAGCATTCCACCCGGCGGAGATAGCGTCATTGGCACCGGGACCCTTGTAGGACTCCTTCAGCGTCCGCTTGCTGGCCTCACGAATGACATTCTCCACCTGCAGCACAGGGGATATAAACACACACACACACACACAACACACACACACACACACACACACAGACGCACGCACGCACACGCACACGCACACACACACACACACAGACTTTAAGACGGACGAACATTTATAATGATATAGTTATAACGATAGCAAACATTTCAGTACATCAATATGTATCTGTAAGTAGACTATAGCATAGATGTGGGGTTATTTATTGGAGGTGATGTTTCACTCACCCTATTTTGGTACACCAGAGCTAAAAGTGTCATGGTAAGCTCAGCAAGGAACACCACACTTATAACCACAAAGTACTAAAGAGGGGGAGAGAGAGTGAGTTTGTGTCAACAACAACAAGAAGTCAACAACAAACACATAGGGGGAGAGACCATAGAGGGGTATTACAACTACAACACTGAAGTATAGTTCTTCTCATGACAACATTTGAATTCTAATCTGTCAAACTGTATCCCCCCCCCAATGTTTTGCTACCACTATGTGCCGCCTCCCTCAAATAGCTGCTCTCACGTCCGGTCGGTCGGTCGGTCGATCGGTATCTATGTGTGTGTGTGTGTGTATGTTGTGTGTGTGTGGTGTGTGTTTCTGTGTGTATGCGTGCGCGTCCTCACCACCAGGATCAGCATACGCTTCTCAGCCCAGGCCCCGTAGCAGCCGATGAGGCCGAGCAGGGTGAGGCCGCCTCCACTGACGGTGCAGATGGTGCTGATGACGCCCAGCTGGGTGGAGAAGTCGCCGATGTTCTTGATGTGGTTGGAGGCGCCAACGCTGATCCAGATCCCCACGGCCAGGAGCACAATGCCACTGATCTGCAGAGGAGGGAGAGAAGGAGGAGGGTCGAAAGAGGAAGAGTTAGGAGAGGAAGAGTTCAGAGAGAACGAGTTCAAATACGAGGCGTGGGGAGAGGAGAGGAAGGGATACAGTCAGAGGAATAAGAGAAAGGTTAGGAGAAGTGTGAAGACTGAGCATTAGAGAAAAGGACTGTTTATGACTTCTCATTGGAGAAGACCACTCTTCTTCCTGCCTTCTTGACATTACCGAGAAAACATTTAGAAAGCAGTAATAGGTTAACATACACCTCTGGTTTATTAGTTGACATTAAGGAGGTTTTAGCCGCTTAAACTCAGCTCAAATAAGATAACAGCCAAACTGACTGAGACCTAATGAATCTCTTCATACCAAACCTCGAATAACAGTCTATGTCTCAGTTTTGCAGCATATAATAATGCTGACCCTTTCAAGTACTCACCAATATGATGCCGCTTAGCATCATCATCAGATATTTCATAATGGCGTAAAGGTTTTGAAGTTGAGCCATCTTGCTTTTCAGTGGCAAATCTCAGAACCTAGACAAATATTGTGAAGACAGAAAGACACAAAGAAAGCACTTGCCATGCTGTTCAGATACTGAACATTATGTTAAGCCTTCTGAAGGTGACGTGAGCCTAATTGAACGCCCCTCTTGGCTGATAAACGCGTATACTCTCTGGACAAAAAGGATTTAGGCTCCAATAGGCTAGTACGTTAACAATCATGTTACAGAATTGAGGGCTGGTATTGAGTGACTTTTCTTTGGTTATAGGAATTATTTTATCCCACCAGTATTGTTGATTGTTTTACACGCGAAGCTGTCACGTTTACACAGCGAAACATGGGAAGATGATAACCCTAGCTTGCCAGCATTGCCCGGCACCTTTCACGTAACGTTAAGTGTAACGAGGTTATTCTGTGGCGCCACAGCTCTTGTGAAACTGGCATTATACTGCATATGTTCATTGTTTCCAGCCAGCCAACACAGTGACCTTTATACATGGTTTAATGAAATACAATTTGACTAGTACATGCTAACTTGTGGGTTAGCTAAACTGCGTGTTTTAAAAATAGAACGCCAAAAACTAACGTTAGTTTATGGTACTGCTACGGGCAAACGTATTCGCTTACATTTAGGCTAACTTAGATGCTCGAATCTAACAAGGCAAGTTATTTAACCCCAGGTGTTTGTAAATGTTTAAGTATCTACAGTTGACTTTTACGAGATGAAGGTAAAACTTAAAAACCTCTTAAAAACCTTTTTTGGAGCAAGCAAATATGCAGTTGGTGGCTAACCGTCCAATTCCACTGGGTGGCAGTGTTATGTATTAGCATTATGTTGGCATGGTGACGAAGACACATTTTCGCTTGAATTTAAGGAAACGGGGGTCAATATCAATAGATGCGAGTTGGGATATTAAGTTAAAGTTAAAAGTTAAAGTACTTATCATTGTCACAAAAACAACGAGACAGACGAGGCAGCATCGACAGCTAAAAAAAAAAGTGAGCTTTATTTCCAGAAAACCCTTTCCACGAATAAAAAGTTGTTACATCCACTTGTGTTGCTCATCGGGGTGACAAGTAGGACTGCTGCAAAAAAAAAGTATCAGTATTTAACACATGCCTTTCTTACCATTAGGAAATGACCCATTTTGCCCCCATGAATCATGTTTACACATTAGGTTCAAGGATTGCAGGCTACTACATTTAAGCAATAAGGTACGAGAGGCTTCGCGTCGGGCCTAACAACACCCTTGAACAGTACATTATTGACGATACAGTACTGCCTCGAGTACCTTATTGCTTTTATAATACGGTTGCCAGCAACATTATAAATAGTAACTAAATAGTAAGCTGCCTTTCAGCACAAAATAGTTGTAATAGCCACCAAACGTTGTGTATCGCATTTCAGTAGCCTAGACTCTAGAGAAAATAGTCCCCGAATGTGTGGCTGTTGCTATGCAACAGACAAACAGCAGTGGGGACATCACGTTTGTTAGCCTATACTCTCCTGAGCAAGCTAAAGTGGTATTAGCTAGCGAGCTGTTTACGGTCACAACCCACAGAAAGTTCAAAATGCCCGGGATATGTTGTGCTGATGGATGAGACAACAGTCGCCAGAGAAAACCTAGATATACAATTGATACAATCATAAATAATTGCTGTGTCTTAGTAGAGCTAAACTCCCCTGAGCAAGCTAGAGTGCTAATAACTAGCGAGCTGTTTAGCCCTTTGGGATTTGGCTACAACTCGTTAGCCCATATTGGCACTCTTGCTTGCTCAGGAACGGTTAGCTTTGATAAGATCCAGGATACATGTCCTGTGATCTCATGCATATTGTTTTTGTCTCCAAATGTCATATCTTGGTGTCGTTCACCCATCCTGCAACTGCATATTGAAAGGCAGCTCTACTCTTGAAATCTCCGGTTTATGGGGATGGATTATGTACAAGATAAATGTAAATGTCGGGAAAAGAAAGTTGGGGCAGTTGCTTTGCAAAAACACAGGAATTGCTAATCGCTAACGGCTAGTAGCATGCTATATAACTTTGATAGGTGGCTAATACACCTCGCAAATCCTCTTAGACGTATTTTTAGTTACAATAATGGGTTTCTTATATTGTACAGTGTCTATTTCTCGGTAACTTTCAAAAAATCTAAGCAAAAAAAAAAGTAAAACGTAAAACTTTTAGGTACAAATACGATGCTCTACGGAGATGGTCAGCTATTTATTTTCTAACTAAGGTATATTTTGAGTGCGCACTGATATGGAACGCTCAGGTAAATGTAAACAGCTGTATGTAACACCCTAAACACCCTTACTGTATGTAAGGGATAATGTATTGTCCGGAGGTCATTATCCAAAAATAAATCCCTTCAGGACGAAACACCCCTCCGCTGCGCGTCGGGGTGCTGTTCGCCCCGTCGGGATTTATTTTTGGATAATGACCTCCGGACAATACATTATCCCTTACATACAGTACACCACGTGACCTTTCAAGCAATCAGAATGGTTGATTTAATCTACCCGTATTATAAAAGAAGTTTGAGGCATGAGTTTACAAATTGCTTCAAAATGTGAGTCATGCTAGCGTAAGTCATTAAAATGTGGAAATTGTTTCAGAAGAGGGCAATTCAACTCCAATAGGAAGTTACCCAGAAAAAAAAACCTATAGCAGCCCAGTGGGTGAAAGTCATTTTTAAAAAATAAATTACAAAAAAAGGGACAAAGTTCTCAAAGTAAAAATAACTTTTACACTCATAACTGAAATGTTTCATAACTGAAACTGAGAGTTATTTTTTCTTTAAGCAAGTTGCAAAACAGCAGGCTGTTTAACCAGTGGCCAAAAGGCCATCAGCTCTGCATCCAGGGGTCCACTGTACCTGCGCCATCTGGCACAAAAGGCTTAATCAAACCCCTATGGCACCACAAGTCATCCCTTTAGAAATTACCTCAAATGAATTTGCTGCAGGAAAAGACAAAACACAAACTCAATACAGTTTGGAAACTTTATTTCTCAAACAATGTAATTAGAAAAGCCTAAACTCTAATGTAATCTCTAGAGGTCATCTTCCTCTTCATCACTTGACAGTTCCAGAGCCTCTGTGGATGAAACCATGGCAAAGTCAAGCTTCGGGTCAGCCATCGTGTCATTCTTTGCCAGACCCTTGAATTCAAACTCAGGAGTGGCCTTCAGTGCAGCAGGAGTGGTGCTGGGGCCCTCTGCTGGCAGGGAGGTCACCTTGGTCACCGGGGCGTCGGTGATAGCATCTACACTAATGGCTGCTGAAGAAGAAGATTTCTGCAGAAGCTGCATCATCTCAGCCAGGTCTGGTAGGGAGACAAATCACTTAGAACCCAAATAGAAACTGCACGGAACAGGTCTGGCTCTGATCTGATGAGTCAAGCCATTTCTCACCAAGCACAGGTTAAGTTTGAGCTGATTATTAAATAATAATAATAATAATAATAATAATAATAAAAACTTTATTTATATAGCATGTGTAAAGGGTTAGTGTAGATCCTTTGGCCATAAACCATTTAAAAACCAACCAATGAGAACACAGAAGTACTACCATCCAAATCAACTCATTTCTGTAATAACTAACCACTTCTACTTAAAGGGGGGCCGTTAATAGTCAAATACCTTTTGGGGAAGCTCGCTTTCTCCACACATCAAAGAACTGGTTAATATTAGAGTCTGGGCTTTTGAGAACCGGTAGCACCGGCTGATCCTCATAAACTGAGAAGCAAGGAGACAAGGGACAGATTAATACAGAACAGGCCACCCTCTGATTGTTAGTCAGACAAGTATATAATTCACTGCCTATGAATGTGCATCAGTCACCTGGCTTGAATTCCTCAGGGAGTCTTCTGTCGGTTACAGGAGCATACCCTCTTAGTCCTAGTTTGGCAGGGGCGGCCATCTCAGTTTCTGAAAGACAGATTGAGCATTACCTAACAATTCCACACTTCAATACAATGAGGTCATGGGCCACTAGGCTCAAGTTGTTTTGCGTTGTAGTTAAAGCGTAACGCAACACTAAAGCCTTCCATCTTCACAAAACAATGGGATTTAAAAAAAATCTAAGCAAAAGAAAGTCAAAGTTACCGAGAAATAGACACTGCACAATGTAAAAACCCCTTTATTGTAACTGAAAAATACATCTGATAGGATTTGCGAGGTGTCTGAGCCACCTATCTAATGTTAGCATGCTACTACTCACAAGGTAAACAGCTTGCTAGTGGCGTGATTGACAGGTCAACAAACCAATCTCACTATAACGTCTCTGGTGTCAACACAACCCCATGCGCCAGACTCCTCCTCCGCCATCCGTTGGATCAACGCATCCCAAAGCGTACGTGTGAATGGCAGGTTAGTGTAGATCAGGGGTCTCAAACTCCGGCCCCTGGGCCAGATCCGGCCCGCCAAGCGATTTCATACGGCCCGCCAGCTCCTCAGAAAGTTGCAAAGAGTTTGATTGATTTGAATGGGCCACCCCAACGTTTACCGCTGCCATTGGCAATGTGAATTGTGCTTCATATTCACATCTTTCATATCATTCCGCAAGTAGTCCAGTCATTTAAAGTAATGGAAACGTAATTGAAGTCAGCAAGTAATGGGTTGCAAACGTTGCAGAGTGTATTCTGTGGCTCTGGACGGGAGTAGGCGACCGACATAAATGACAATGCTCAGCTCGCGATTTATTTCCGCGGTGTTAACAACCAGTTTGAAGTGACAGGAATTACTTTGTGTAAAAACATGCACAGCTAATATAAATCCATGGTCACGCAGTTGCATCGAGGAACTCGTTTTCATTTATGGTTCTCCCACGGTTGTGGGTGTAGTAAATTACGTCTGAGGGGATTTGCAAGATGTCTGAGCCAGCTATCTAACGTTAGCATGCTACTACTCACAAGGTAAACAGCGATTTAAGTTGTTTGTTTTGCTTAGATTTTTTTTAAGTTTGAGGGGATTCTCGAGGTGTCAGCCAGCTTTCTAATGTTATTTATGAAATGTATTTATTATACAAAAAATCTGGCCCCCCCACTGACCAGACTGGATCCTCATCAACTGAGAACCAATGAGACGAGGGACAGATAAATACAGAACATCCTTTGATTGTTAGTCAAGGACAGGTACATCATTTACTGCCTATGAATGTGCATCAGTCACCTGGCTTGAATTCCTTAGGGAGTCCGTTGTTGGTTAGCGGTCTTAGTTTGGCAGGGGCGGCCATCTTAGTCTCTGAAAGACAGATTGAGCATTACCCAACAATTCCACACTTCAATACAATGAGGTCATGGGCCACTAGGCTCAAGTTGTTTTGTGTTGTAGTTAAAGCGTAACGCAACACTAAAGTCTTCCATCTTCACAAAAAAATGGGATTAAAACTAATTTTAGTCCAAACACCATCCTCCCAGAAGCAGCCTGGAGCTCAGCTCACCTGCCAAGACTGGTGGAGGGCCTTGAACTGCTTCAGGGGCTGACAGTGGCTTCTTGAGCACAGGAATCGGACCAATTCTTTCCTCTTTTTCCCAACCTACAGACAGTTTAGCAGAGAACTGCAGTCAACATTGTAGACACTGATTTGGAGAGCACTTCTGCATTTCAAACTGCATCTCCAATTGTATGCCATGTTTGATCTCAGGCATTTCCATATCCCATTAGTGTGCGCAAGAAGGTGAACATTCAACACGGTCTTAAGTATACTTAAGCATAATAAATGCAATCACAGCTAGGCAGGGACGTGTACACGCAGTTGTGTAGACCCTGTTGCAGCCCATACCTTTACTGGACTCTACCAGGTTCTTCCCCGATGAAGCCCCAGACCTGGGTTTGAGCTGTCCAGGGTGGTAGGAGACTTCCGAGCTTCCATGGTGACGAGCAGCAGAACTCTGGAACGTTGAGGAGCTTTGCTGATTGGATGGAACAGACTGGGCAGGTCCACCCTTCAAGACACAGCCATCACAGAGCCAGTCCTCATCATCTGCAGACTGCCATCTAGTGGGCAGAGGTGGGACAGACACTGAAGTTAATCACATTTCATGACTGGACAAAAGCCTGTTACAGGAGTGGAGGCCATTGTCAGTTTGTTGACATTTAAAAACCACCAACCTACTCAAGTTAGTGAAAGCTTTCTTTTTCAGAGTACATGACTAGCCACGAACCTGTTGTCGATGAAGGAGCATGCACGACTCATAGGCTCCGCCCCAACAGGCTCCACCCTCAACAGACAGGTGATGTACAGCTGAGAGAAGGACAGGTATAAACTCATCTAAAGAAGTCACAAGTCACCTAAACAAACACTTTTACAACCGTCCCAAGTAGGTAGGCATCAATGCAGAACAGCTTTGTTTATTAAATAGCTAAAGAACGAATGCCAGTGTAGGAGCTCAAATCAGAAATAAACACTTTAATAAATGTATCGTAACGTGTTAATTATCGGACGGCGTGTGTTATCGGCAAACGTTCAGTTTAATAATGGATTAACATGATTACGCAAAGTTGTAGATCGTTAATCCATTATTAAACTTAGCATTTTGATTGTTTAACAGAATGCCCGATGTTTGACATTGTCCAATAACTGACATAGCTACGCTAGTTCCTTCAGCGCCGTAATCGTGTCAGTGGTGCATTTTGTTTCTTTTCATGATTGTCAAACACCAAGATTTCATAGTGATTAAGCAAATAAAGAATTTTCCTTGCGGTCTAAACTTAATTAAGCATACCCCATTAGAAATCCAAAAAGCAGAAGCTAGTCTTAGAAGCTAGACTTAATATATTTGTACCTCAGCACGCTCCTCTTCGTGAAACCTGAAGGCATCCAACTGGATGTGAAGCTTTTCATGCTGGACACGGGGAAGGAACCTGGATGTGGAGCCCGTCATGAAGCTGTCCATCATACAGCTGGGAACACAAACAGCATGGGACAATAGAAATTGCAAAATTCAAAAAAAAAATTGAGAAAAGACTGAGTAAACTGGTTTCCAACACAATTCCTTCCTTTAAATTAAAGTCAGGTGGAAAGCCTACCCATCGTGCTCAATGAAGGCGTATCGGGGAACGGAACTGGCGTCAGGGGTCAACGTAGCAACACAGTGGTCCACAAACACCCGCATGGGGTTGTGGCTTAACGGCTTGATTGAAGCCTCAATGTTGATGACGTCACCCAGGTGGTATTGATTAGATGCCCTTTTAAAAGCCCAGTCATCTGCACCAATCACAGCAGACAAGTCAGGTCACATTCACCAACATTTGACAAAAGATAGATATTCCAAATATTTAGAACCATCACTGCAACCCTTGTAATGTTGAACTAATTTACTCGTTTACATTTTCTAAATCACAGGGACAGAAGTGGTCAGTCATACCATCACCGAGAGCAAAACAGTGTCTCCCTGCTTGTTTGTAGCCCGCATACCAAACACTAAGTGTGAGTAAAAGCAATGCTGGCATGTACCAGTCAGGAGTGTGTGTAAAAGCAATGCTGGCATGTACCAGTCAGGAGTGTGTGTGTAAGAGCGGTGCTGGCATGTACCAGTCATGAGTTGGAGTGAGAAGTCGAGTTGGCCCTCGTCGGCACGAGTAGACATGAAGGGGATCCAGGTGGGCATCACAGGAAAGCTGCTCAGGTCAAATTTCCTAAGAACAGAAGTTACAAAGAAGGTGAACACATTAGGCCCATCACACACATGAAGCCAGTGGTGTCACACACAGAGAGACAGACACATCACCTCCTGTAGTAGCACTGAACGGGAAAGGACGCCGCTTGTGTTCGGACCACGCCGTCAGGGGAGGGGCTAGGAGCGTACTCAAGGGTATTGCTGTAGATCAGGTAGTCTTCTGTGATCTGAAACACAGGTCACAGGGAACATGAGTGGTCAACATAAGTGTAGGTGTACTAGGCTGGAATGCTGTTTGAAGACCAGGATGCCGCAGCCACCCCCGTCTTTTAAACAATTTGCACATAGGGCTGGTCCTGACATCTCCACTGCATGGGCTTTGATGCGTACCAGATTGATGTTACTACAAGGCATGATCAGTAGCCTGCACGTTTCATGTGCCTCAGTCATAAGTTATAAATGCAGAGTAATATCCAGCAACCCAACTGAAAGGTAGCTAGTACATAATATGCAGGGGAAGTTTCAAAAGGACCTTACCGCGCGCTCCGAGCCGCAGTCAGTTAGTGCCGCAGCGATCCTGTATTTGTCAGCTTCGGTGTAAACGGCCTTGCAAGCCTCGCCGGACTGCTCGCTCTTGCCCAGTCTTACGTCCTCTACGTCAACCGGGAAGCCCAATTCCAGCAGATCAGCGTCAATCTCAATCTCCATGTAGTCAGGGTGGCACGTTACCCGTACAGTTTCGGTTTCCGGTCGACGTTCAGTCTCGTCCTTGGTCACCTGGTGTTTGCTAGGAGCTGGCATCCACGGCGCAGATGGTGTGCCCTTCTGAGGCAAGGAAGCCGACTGCCATTCTCGCGGATAAGCCGTCACGAAAAACGGCATCAAAAAGACGGCGGTGAATGCACACCGTAACAAACCTAAGCGATTCCACATTATTCACGAAGTTCAGCTGAATGAATAGACTGTTTCTCTCCCACACGGCCTGCTTCACAGATTCAGATGTGTCGCTAAGAATTCAGCGAATTCAACGAAATGAGTCATGCTTATATAGTGATCACATCAGGCGTTATCAGCCATTGCACCTGTTCTCAATTAGCGATAACCTGGCCCCCTTACAACCACATCCCCGCCTTAATAAAAACAAGTTTTTTACTAACTTCCTTTTACTCTCATTTTATTATTGTTGAGGTCTTCTAGAATATTATCATAAATGCCACTTTTGCCTCATTGTTTTTAGTTAGGTGAAATATACAAAAATATCAGGCATGGCAGACTAACAGAGTCAAAAACAGGCCTTAGTGTTTGAAGTGTTAAGCCTATACCACCTATAGGCGATCTGTGAAGAGATAACCTAACATCGAAACAGTCTTATATTTATAACGTAAAATAGTTTCCCTGAGGTGTTTCATAACCTGTCGGCATCATGCTTCATGGAAAATACGTTAATTCTTCAGGTTCTTGTTCACACTAACAGGCCATATTGAAATGCATACCGAGAAATGTGTAGTCCATGAAAGGTGCGTTGTTGTCTTGTTGCCTGTGCGGTGTGCCGTTCAGATGATAGGCTACATTCCTTCTAAATTACAAAACTGATATCACCCTGTAGAGTCACTGTCACATTGCTGAATTGATAAAAATCTGTTGGCACGTGTAGCTACAATGCCTAAAATATGCTGATTCGAATAAATAATAACAATAACAATAATAGGCTACCTCCCATTTATATAGCTCCCCCCAATCCAGTCTGGTCATAAATGGGTGCAGGTTATGTAGCCTATACATAACATTGCCAGCGAAAAACAGACATGTATTTTGTGTAAGCTTGCTTAAATATTTCTATATGTGTGTGCATGTGTGTGTGGAATATGAAAACCTAGAGAAGGTCTGTTTTCGCTGGCAATGCACATATATTTCTGATCTTCCACATGCACCTACGATCATTTATAGCACACATAGAGATAGCCTCCAAATAACCACACATGCACAGATTTGGGAAGAAAAACGTAACAATTTATTAATCAGAGAATAGAGGGGGAACAAAATCAACATTCTTCATACCAACATTACTAGAAACGTAAAACAAAAGAATGACCAAACTCCGTAGATGGTCGTATTTGTACCTAAAAGTTGTTTGACTTTTTTTTTCCTTAGATTTTTTTTAAAGTTACCGAGAAATAGACACTGTACAATGTAAAAAACCCTTTATTGTAACTGAAAAATACGTCTGATAGGATTTGAGAGGTGTCTGAGCAGGTTAGGTTAGCCATACACTCAAACAGTTCTACACTCAAACATTTGCATACACACATGCTTGACCAGACCCGTGTATTAATGAAGTCCACTATCATCTCTACAGTTGAGCGAGTTCAACTCCAGGTTGTAACGACTGCACAACAGGGCCAGCTGTTCAACTTCCCTCCTGTATGCAGACTCATCTCCATCTCGGATGAGGCCGATGATTGTTGCGTCGTCTGCAAATTTCAGGAGCTGAACAGAGGGGTCTCCTGAGGTGCAGTCGTTTGTGTACAGAGAGTAGTGCAGTGGGGAGAGCACCCATCCCTGGGGGGCACCAGTATTCAGTTATGTTATCATAGTGTGTAATCTGTAATTGAATCATTGAGTTTTCGCTAGCTTAGAATGAGCCCTATGTATCTACTCAGGGAGCTGGAGCTGCTCCTCTTTCACGGAGTCGGCCATGCTGTGCCTCCATGTTTCTACAGTAGCCCAAGAGGGACAAACCAAAACACGGGCACTAGAGGGCCCCTTTCGTGCTTTATGGCATCTGATGGCCACCATAACTTCTGCAGCCTCACCATTAGATACCAGACTGTTGAAAATACTTTAAAATGTACATCCTATAAGTAACCCTGATAAATTAGTTAAGGTTAGATAATACGGGTGTAAATCTCTCATGACAAAGACGATCCGATTCGTATCTCGATACATGGGCACGATACAAGAAAAGATGCATGCTGATGAAAACGATTCAGTACGATTCGATTCGATGCGATTCGATGCAGTTCAATAATTGAAAACACTGAGTTGTGAGGAAACAATGGACCTCATTCTCGAACATTTTCTTAAGTGCCTTATTAAATATCTTCTTACCAACCTCAGAAAAGATCTCCGCTGGATTCATGAACGCCTGGAAATGTGTTCTTAATTGAAAGCGCTTTCTCATGCACCTGAACTTGCATACAGAAACCCCTGGTGTTTATAAGAGCATGCTATTGCAACATGTGCACACTCCACAGGCAACGTGAAAGCAACTTCAGAGACTGATCAAAATCATTTCAAAGCAAGCACCGGTAAACCCAGACCTAATTTCACCGGTGCAGAGGTGGGGGTAGCCTACTGTTGCAGAATGTAGATGTGTCCATTCTATTTCACTATGTCTATATCCACGCGATTGAGTTTAGTGCTTAATTATTTATTCACTGCCATTTGCAGTGTTCATATAGTGCTTATTTATTTATTTCACTGCCATTTGCAGTGTTCATATTGTAACAAATCACAGAAGTGCAGAATATTTGTTATGGCTTTTTATTAAACACTAAAACCAACACAATGTCAAAATGGCACAGGCCTTATGCCCTGGTACAAGTTATCACCAACAGACTGTGCTACCGTCACACACACCTGTATAAACTCCGTCCCAACACAGAACAACGACATGCAATTAGAACAGTAAGGAACATTGTTAAGGAACATCGTTGAGCGCTAGTGCATCACATAGAGAAAAGTATGTGCCCGCCGCACGGCATTATGGGGCGACTATGCCGGCACGTTACAATATAGTGCTTTTATTTATGTTAGGACATCACGATGGCTCGGTCTCGGAATCATGTATAAATGTTAAACATAATTGTTAATGATACAAATATTATTATAATAATTTAAATCCGAGGATGTCTGTAGAAACACGCAATCAACAACGATTTATCTTCCTTGGCTAAAGTAGCTAGCATAGCATAGTCCATTGAAATGGATAGGGTAGCTAGCATAGGCCATTGAAATGACTAGCGTAGCTAGTTGTAATCGGTCATTCTCTCCAGGTCTTGGCGTTATTTGTGAGAATGCAGCCTGATTAGTTTATGCTATGCGGGCTTTGGCCAATGACAGGCTGTCATTGTTCTGACTGAGATCAAATGCAACAGGTCATTGTGTTTTGCATAGCAAAAAAAAAAAAAAGGGAGAGAGACAAACGCTTGTGAACCGATTCATAACTTTTAAATCGGGCAAAGACCGGTTCATGTCATTTTAATACAGATACGGGAGTTCACGCATCGATGTAGTCGTATCTTACACGCTAAAAACGGATATCGATACGTATCGGTTATTTTTTACACCCTATTAGATAACCATCGCTGAAGCTCAATGCTTACTTGTTCAGGAGAAAGTTAGCCAACTCTTGTCTCCGTTTTAAAATCCTTCTGGGCTCTAGGCTATCTCTAAAATATACCCGCATTTTACTAAGTCTCTGGTCATAGAGATTTTAAGAAGGATGACGAGGCTTTTTAGGTGGGGTAGAATCGAACATTTATTAAGTCTCTGGTCAGAGTTTAAGGATGACGAGGCTTTTCAGAAGAATTCCTTAGGGAGTCCGTTGTTGGTTACAGGAGCATACCTTCTTGGTCCTAGTTTGGCAGCCATCTTAGTTTCTGAAAGACAGAATGATTATACCCAACAATTCCACACGTCAATACAATGAGGTCATGGGCCACTAGGCTCTTGTTTTTTTGCGTTGTAGTTCAAGCTTCAACAGCAAAACACAGCTGTTTATCAATAGCAATCTAGCACTCAACACTAAAGACTTCCATATTCAGAAAACAATGGGATTAAAACTCAGTCCAAACCCCAACCTCCCAGAAGCACACGTCAATACAATGAGGTCATGGGCCACTAGGCTCTTGTTTTTTTGCGTTGTAGTTCAAGCTTCAACAGCAAAACACAGCTGTTTATCAATAGCAATCTAGCACTCAACACTAAAGACTTCCATATTCAGAAAACAATGGGATTAAAACTCAGTCCAAACCCCAACCTCCCGGAAGCAGCCTGGAGCTCAGCTCACCTGCTAAAACTTGGTTCAGTAGGCTGCCAGTTGCCTCTCGAGCACATCGATCGGACCAATCATTTCCTCCTCTTCTCCCCAACCTACAGACAGTTTAGCAGAGAACTGCAGTCATAAATGTTGTCCCATTGTAGACACTGATTGAGAGCACTTCTGCCTTTCAAACTGCATCTCCAATTGTATGCCATGTTTGATCTCAGGCATTTCCATATCCATTAGTGTGCGCAAGAAGGTGAACATTCAACACGGTCTTAAGTATACTTAAGCATAATAAATGCAATCGCAGCTAGGCAGGGACGTGTACAAGCAGTTGTGTAGACCCTATTGCAGCCCATACCTCTACTGTACTCGTGGTACTGCGGCAATGAAGCCCAAGACCTGGGTTTGAGCTGTCCACGTTGGGAGGAGACTTCCGAGCTTCCATGGTGACGAGCAGCAGAACTCTGGAACGTTGAGGAGCTTTGCTGATTGGATGGAACAGACTGGGCAGGTCCACCCATCAAGACACAGCCATCACAGAGCCAGTCCTCATCATCTGCAGACTGCCATCTAGTGGGCAGAGGTGGGACAGACACTGAAGTTAATCACATTTCATGACTAGACAAAAGCCTGTTACAGGAGTGGAGGCCATTGTCAGTTTGTTGACATTTAAAAACCACCAACCTTCTCAAGTTAGTGAAAGCTTTCTTTTTCAGAGTACATGACTAGCCACGAACCTGTTGTCGATGAAGGAGCATGCACGACTCATAGGCTCCGCCCCAACAGGCTTCACCCTCAACAGACAGGTGATGTACAGCTGAAAGGACAGGTATAAACTCATCTCAAGAAATCACAAGTCACCTAAACAAACACTTTACAACCCTCCCAAGTAGGTAGGCATCAGTGCAGAACAGCTTTGTTTATTAAATAGCTAAAGGAGCCAAAGCGAACGAATGCCAGTGTAGGAGATCAAATCAGAAATAAACACTTTAATAAATGTAGCTCCTTTAGTGCCGTAATCGTGTCAGTGGTGCATTTAGTCTTTTCCATGATTCTTTAAACACCTAGACTTCATAGTCAATAAGCAAATAGCAAATAGCAAATAAAGTATTTCCCTTGCGGTCTAAACTTAATTAAGCATTCCCTATTAGAAATCCAAGAAGCAGGAGCTAGTCTTAGGAGACTGTTAATATGTTTGTACCTCAGCACGCTCCTCTTCGTAAAACCTGAAAGCATCCAACTGGATGTGGAGCTTGTCATGCTGGACACGGGGAAGGAACCTGGATGTGGAGCCCGTCAGGAAGCTGTCCATCATACAGCTGGGAACACAAACAGCATGGGACGATTAAAATTGCTAAATTCAAATACAATTTGAGAAAAGACTGAGTAAACTTGTTTCCAACACAATTCCTTCCTTTAAATTAAAGTCAGGTGGAAAGCCTACCCATCGTGCTCAATGAAGGCGTATCGGGGAACGGAACTGGCGTCAGGGGTCAACGTAGCAACACAGTGGTCCACAAACACCCGCATGGGGTTGTGGCTGAACTGCTTGATTGAAGCCTCAATGTTGATGACGTCACCCAGGTGGTATTGATTAGATGCCCTTTTAAAAGCATAGTCATCTGCACCAATCACAGCAGACAAGTCAGGTCACATTCACCAACATTTGACAAAAGATAGATATCCCAAATATTTAGAACCATCACTGCAACCCTTGTAATGTTGAACTCATTTACTCAAGTTTACATTTTCTAAATCACAGGGACAGAAGTGGTCAGTCATACCATCACCGAGAGCAAAACAGTGTCTCCCTGCTTGTTTGTAGCCCACATACCAAACACTAAGTGTGAGTAAAAGCAATGCTGGCATGTACCAGTCAGGAGTGTGTGTGTAAGAGCAATGCTGGCATGTACCAGTCAGGAGTGTGTGTGTAAGAGCGGTGCTGGCATGTACCAGTCAGGAGTGTGTGTGTAAGAGCGGTGCTGGCATGTACCAGTCATGAGTTGGAGTGAGAAGTCGAGTTGGCCCTCGTCGGCACGAGTAGACATGAAGGGGATCCAGGTGGGCATCACAGGAAAGCTGCTCACGTCAAATTTCCTAAGAACAGAAGTTACAATGAAGGTGAACACATTAGGCCCATCACACACGTGAAGCACTGGAGTTACTTTAGGGGTTGGCTCGTGTTTGATGCTCCAGTGTGCAGCACCAGTGGTGTCACACACAGAGAGACAGACACATCACCTCCTGTAGTAGCACTGAACGGGAAAGGACGCCGCTCGTGTCCGCACCACGCCGTCTGGGGAGGGGCTAGGAGCGTACTCAAGGGTATTGCTGTAGATCAGGTAGTCTTCTGTGATCTGAAACACAGGTCACAGGGAACATGAGTGGTCAACATAAGTGTAGGTGTACTAGGCTGGAATGCTGTTTGAAGACCAGGATGCCACCCCAGCTTTTAAACACTTTGCACATAGGGCTGGTCCTGACATCTCCACTGCATGGGCTTTGATGCGTACCAAATTGATGTTACTACAAGGCATGATCAGTAGCCTGCACGTTTCATGTGCCTCCGTCAGAAGTTATAAATGCAGAGTAATATCCAGCAACCCAACTGAAGGGTAGTACATAGTATGCAGGGGAAGTTTCAAAAGGACCTTACCGAGTGCTCCGTGCCGCAGTCAGTTAGTGCCGCAGCGATCATGTATTTCTCAGGTTCGGTGTGAACGGCCTTGCAAGCTTCGCCGGACTGCTCGCTCTTGCCCAGTCTTACGTCCTCTACGTCAACCGGGAAGCCCAATTCCAGCAGATCAGCGTCAATATCAATCTCCATGTAGTCAGGGTGGCACGTTACCCTTACAGTTTCGGTTTCCGGTCGACGTTCAGTCTCGTCCTTGGTCACCTGGTGTTTGCTAGGAGCTGGCATCCACGGCGCAGATGGTGTGCCTTTCTGAGGCAAGGAAGCCGACTGCCATTCTCGCGGATAAGCCGACACGAAAAACGGCATCAAAATGACGACGGTGAATGCACACCGTAACAAACCTAAGCACTTCCACATTATTCACGACGTTCAGCTGAATGAAGACTGTTCCTCTCCCTCACGTCCTGCTTCACAGATTCAGATGTGTCGCTACGAATTCAGAAAACGAAATGAGGCATGGCTTATATAGTGATCACATCAGGTGTGAACAGCCATTGCACCTGCTCTCAATTACAACCACACCCCCGCCTAAAGCCTTGCAGGCTTCACCTATAGGCTACCTGAAGAGGTAGCTTAACATCAAAACAATCTTATATTTACAAGGTAAAATAGTCTTCCTGAGGTGTACGATACGTTAATTCTTCAGGCCATTTTGAAATGCATACCGAGAAATGTGCCGTCCATGAAAGGTGCGTTGTTGTCTTGTTGCCCGTGCGGCTTGCCGTACAGATGATACATTCCTTCTACCATTACAGAACTGACATCACTCTGTGTAGAGTCACCGTCACATTGCTGAACACACACAAATCTTTGGCACATGTGTGACCATGAGCCTGTTGTCGCTGGCAATGCACAATTGCACATATATTTCTGATAATTTCCACATACACCTCTGATGATTTATAGCAAACATAGAGATAGCCTCCAAATAACCACACAAAACACCACAATAATACACAGATTGATGAAGAAAAACGTAACGATTTATTAATTTATATTGGTCAAAATAATTTAAATCACTGCATCAGAAAATAGAGGGGGGGGGGTCAACATTCTTCATACCAACATTACTAGTAGGCCAGGAAAATTAACCCATTTATAGAATTAATTGTAAAATAATTTTTTTCAGCATAGATCATTTCTGAGGTGTCCAGAACAACATACTAAAAGTCCTAAGAAATCCTAGTTGAGGAAATATGTTTAATTCTCATCAATCTGAGATGTGTGCTAATAATGCATGGCAAAAATACACCTCAAAAATGTAATTTTTTCCTTTACTCCTATCAAAATAAAACTCTACACAATGAAAGTACCCTATGAAAAGTAACATTTTTTGTATTACAAGTTTCTTTTGAAATGAATTTGAATATGCACATGAGCTCCACACTTATTGAATATGTCCATAGGCAGAAACACCATTCATATGTTTATATATGCAATATGAAGGTTTCTAAGCTTCTTTTCGAGATATTCAAGACAAAAGATTTGAAGCTTTTTGCGGCCCACGCGAATAACCCCCCAAATAATCTTGAATATCTCGAAAGCTAAAGGTTTGAGCCTAGAAACCTTCAGTGTGTATATATAAACATGTGTATTCCGGTCATTTTGAGACCAAAGTCAAGTGTCTACGACCTTCAGAAGCTGAGATACGGACGAGTATGCGTGCTAAAATCTCAATGTTGGCTCGGGTGACAGTAAACGACAGCACCCTAGTTTTGTTCCTCAGGGTCAAATTAGCCAGAAACATTTTTTTTTCTTTTTAAAGTAACCCAATTCCACTGGGTGGCAGTGTTATTCCATTAGCATTATGTTGGCATGGTGACAAATCACACGTTTTCACTTGAATTTAAGGAAACGGGGGGTCAATATCAATAGATGTGAGTTGGGATATTAAGTTCAAGTTCAAAGTTAAGTTAAGTACTTTGTCATCGTCACAAAAACAACGAGACAGACAAGGCAGCATCATACAGCTAACACGAGCAAGCTAAAAAAAAAAAAAAAGCTTTATTTCCAGAAAACCCTTTCCACAAATAAAAAGTTTTTACATCCACTTGTGTTGCTCATCGGGGTGAAGTAGACCTGCTGCAAAAAAAAAAATGCCCCCAAAATGGGACCAAGTTCTCTTTTACACTTATAACTGAAAAGTTAAGGGTTGATAAATGAAAGTGTGAGGAATTAATTTGTTTAAGCAAGTGGCAAAACAGTGGGCCGTTTAACCAGTGGGCCGCCTGAAGCATTGTGGAAAAGGCCATCAGCTCTGCATCCAGGGGTCCACTGTACTCACGCCATCTGGCACAAAAGGCTTAATCAAACCCCTCTTCATAGTTTTCACGTGACGTCAGAATGACCAGCTGAAGGGCAAAAAACACATTCCACACTGGAGTTTATACAGGAACCGACCACCTTTCATTCAATATCATTTAATATCTCCGCTTTAACATTGTCTGACTTAGGTAGTAAAATGCTAGACAGTTGTTGCTCGGTTGGCTGTTCAAATCGGCGAGGAGACAAGCCCGGATTTTGTTTTTATCGCATTTAAAACCCGCCCACGTTGCTACCAGCTGATTGTAGACATCTTCTGGGTCAATTTTTCTCGGACACACAGTAAAGTAGCTATACTTTTGGGGCTGGCAATAAAAGCAGTCACCCTGTTCTGGTCGCCTCATTTATCAGAATAACTACCTAAAACGGGAATAGATCAAGTAATAAAGTCAAGAAACAAAGCATCAACACAATTCAAATTGGATTACCCGGTTTCTTCTCTGAGATTGCAACAAGTACCTAAGCAAGTAGGCTAGTGTATTTTGTCATCCAACTGGTAATACTACAATGCCAGTAGAAAATATATGGGAAGATAATTTAAGTTGTCATTCGCCAGACCAGGTGTTCGTACTTGTTTAAACCAGGAAATTGTGTCAAATGATAAACAGCGTTGGGTAGGCTAAAGGCTGCTAGCTAACAGCAGGTAGCGCGTAGCTAACAGCAGGTAGCTCGTAGCTAACAGCAGGTATCTCGCTAGCTGGTAGCTAGCTATTAAATGGCACTCATCTTTGCTCTGATTATGAAGAGGTTTTTTGTTTTCACCTTCCAGACGACAGCGTTGTGAACCCATCCACTTCTGAAAATTAAATAACTATCTGTGCTTTTGTAGGCTTTCAGTTTGAGATGTGTAGGGGGACGGATTTTCTATTAGATAGATGTAAATATCTCCACACTGGAGCTCTGGCAGGGACTTCGTCGAGGTTAAAGAAATAAAAATGTCAGCGGGTGCAGTAAATGGATCAAACATTTAATTTTTTTCTAAATATCTGTCTGGCTATAGTGGTATGGTCTGTGGTTGATGGCGATCGTAGTTGAGTAGGCGGCAATGCTCGAAGTTGTCCACTGTTTAACCCCATTTTTGCTGTTTTGCTGTTCTTTTTGCCCGCTATTGTAGTCTCGTGACTGAAAACTATGAATGGAACCACAAGTCATCCTTTTAGAAATGACCTCAAATGCATTTGCTGCAGGAAAAGACAACAAACTCAAAATACAGTTTGGAACATTTATTTCTCAAACAATGCAAAGGCAAAAGCCTAAACGCTAATGTAATCTCTAGAGGTCATCTTCCTCTTCATCACTTGACAATTCCAGAGCCTCTGTGGATGAAACCATGGCAAAGTCAAGCTTCGGGTCAGCCATTGTGTCATCCTTTGCCAGACCCTTGAATTCAAACTCAGGAGTGGCCTTCAGTGCAGCAGGAGTGGTGCTGGGGCCCTCTGCTGGCAGGGAGGTCACCTTGGTCACCGGGGCGTCGGTGATAGCATCTACACTAATGGCTGCTGAAGATTTCTGCGTCTGGGCTTTTGCGTCTGGGCTTTTGGGCAAATCCTCATCAACTGAGAAAACCAAGGAGACAAGGCACAGATTAATACAGAACAGGCCATCCTTTGATTGTTAGTCAAGGACAAGTATATAATTCACTGCCTATGAATGTGCATCAGTCACCTGGCTTGAATTCCTTAGGGAGTCCGTTGTTGGTTAGAGGTCCTAGTTTGGCAGGGGCGGCCATCTCAGTTTCTGAAAGACAGAATGAGCATTACCCAACAATTCCACACTTCAATACAATGAGGTCATGGGCCACTAGGCTCAAGTTGTTTTGCATTGTAGTTTTTGCTGTTTAAGCTTTACTCACAGCTGTTTATGGAAAGCAATCTAGCACTCAACACTAAAGACTTCCATATTCAGAAAACGGGATTAAAACTAATTTTAGTCCAAACACCATCCTCCCAGAAGCAGCCTGGAGCTCAGCTCACCTGCCAAAACCGGTGGAGGGCCTTGAACTGCTTCAGGGGCTGACAGTGGGCTCTTGTTGTTCTTCTTGAGCACAACGATCGGACCAATTCTTTCCTCTTTTTGCCAACCTACAGACAGTTTAGCAGAGAATCGCAGTCAACATTGTAGACACTGATTGAGAGCACTTCTGCATTTCAAACTGCATCTCCAATTGGATGCCATGTTTGATCTCAGGCATTTCCATATCCATTAGTGTGCGCAAGAAAGTGAACATTCAACACGGTCTTAAGTATAATTAAGCATAATAAATGCAATCACAGCTAGGCAGGGACGTGTACAAGCAGTTGTGTAGACCCTATTGCAGCCCATACCTTTACTGGACTCTACCAGGTTACTCCCCGATGAAGCCCCAGACCTGGGTTTGAGCTGTCCACGTTGGGAGGAGACTTCCGAGCTTCCATGGTGACCAGCAGCAGAACTCTGGAACGTTGAGGAGCTTTTCTTATGACGAGCAGCAGAACTCTGGAACGTTGAGGAGCTTTGCTGATTGGATGGAACAGACTGGGCAGGTCCACCCATCAAGACACAGCCATCACAGAGCCAGTCCTCAGCATCTGCAGACTGCCATCTAGTGGGCAGAGGTGGGACAGAGACTGAAGTTATTCACATTTCATGACTGGACAAAAGCCTGTTACAGGAGTGGAGGCCATTGTCAGTTTGTTGACATTGAAAAAAACCTTTCACTAACTTGAGTAGGTTGGTGGTTTTTAAGAGTACATGAATAGCCACGAACCTGTTGTCGATGAAGGAGCATGCACGACTCATAGGCTCCGCCCCAACAGGCTTCACCCTCAACAGACAGGTGATGTACAGCTGAGAGAAGGACAGGTATAAACTCATCTAAAGAAATCACAAGTCACCTAAACAAACACTTTACAACCCTCCCAAGTAGGTAGGCATCAGTGCAGAACAGCTTTGTTTATTAAATAGCTAAAGGAGCCAAAGGGAACGAATGCCAGTGTAGGACATCAAATCAGAAATAAACACTTTAATAAATGTAGCTCCTTTAGTGGGGTAATCGTGTCAGTGGTGCATTTGAAGTCTTGGTGTTTAAGAATCATGGAAAAGACTAAAGAACGAATGCCAGTGTAGGAGATCAAATCAGAAATAAACACTTTAATAAATGTAGCTCCTTTAGTGCCGTAATCGTGTCAGTGGTGCATTTAGTCCTTTCCATGATTCTTAAACACCAAGACTTCATAGTCAATAAGCAAATTAAGTATTTCCCTTGCGGTCTAAACTTAATTAAGCATTCCCCATTAGAAATCCAAGAAGCAGGAGCTAGTCTTAGGAGACTGTTAATATGTTTGTACCTCAGCACGCTCCTCTTCGTAAAACCTGAAAGCATCCAACTGGATGTGGAGCTTGTCATGCTGGACACGGGGAATGAACCTGGATGTGGAGCCCGTCAGGAAGCTGTCCATCATACAGCTGGGTACACAAACAGCATGGGACGATTGAAATTAATCTAATAATTATTAGATTCAAATTTAAGAAAAGACTGAGTAAACTGGTTTCCAACACAATTTCTTCCCTTAAATTAAAGGAAGGTGGAAAGCCTACCCATCGTGCTCAATGAAGGCGTATCGGGGAACGGAACTGGCGTCAGGGGTCAACGTAGCAACACAGTGGTCCACAAACACCTGCATGGGGTTGTGGCTGAACTGCTTGATTGAAGCCTCAATGTTGATGACGTCACCCAGGTGGTATTGATTAGATGCCCTTTTAAAAGCCCAGTCATCTGCACCAATCACAGCAGACAAGTCAGGTCACATTCACCATTTGACAAAAGATAGATATCCCAAATATTTAGAACCATCACTGCAACCCTTGTAATGTTGAACTCATTTACTCAAGTTTACATTTTCTAAATCACAGGGACAGAAGTGGTCAGTCATACCATCACCGAGAGCAAAACAGTGTCTCCCTGCTTGTTTGTAGCCCACATACCAAACACTAAGTGTGAGTAAAAGCAATGCTGGCATGTACCAGTCAGGAGTGTGTGTGTAAGAGCGGTGCTGGCATGTACCAGTCAGGAGTGTGTGTGTAAGAGCGGTGCTGGCATGTACCAGTCATGAGTTGGAGTGAGAAGTCGAGTTGGCCCTCGTCGGCACGAGTAGACATGAAGGGGATCCAGGTGGGCATCACAGGAAAGCTGCTCACGTCAAATTTCCTAAGAACAGAAGTTACAATGAAGGTGAACACATGAAGCACTGGAGTTACTTTAGGGGTTGGCTCGTGTTTGATGCTCCAGTGTGCAGCACCAGTGGTGTCACACACAGAGAGACAGACACATCACCTCCTGTAGTAGCACTGAACGGGAAAGGACGCCGCTCGTGTCCGCACCACGCCGTCTGGGGAGGGGCTAGGAGCGTACTCAAGGGTATTGCTGTAGATCAGGTAGTCTTCTGTGATCTGAAACACAGGTCACAGGGAACATGAGTGGTCAACATAAGTGTAGGTGTACTAGGCTGGAATGCTGTTTGAAGACCAGGATGCCACCCCAGCTTTTAAACACTTTGCACATAGGGCTGGTCCTGACATCTCCACTGCATGGGCTTTGATGCGTACCAAATTGATGTTACTACAAGGCATGATCAGTAGCCTGCACGTTTCATGTGCCTCCGTCAGAAGTTATAAATGCAGAGTAATATCCAGCAACCCAACTGAAGGGTAGTACATAGTATGCAGGGGAAGTTTCAAAAGGACCTTACCGAGTGCTCCGTGCCGCAGTCAGTTAGTGCCGCAGCGATCATGTATTTCTCAGGTTCGGTGTGAACGGCCTTGCAAGCTTCGCCGGACTGCTCGCTCTTGCCCAGTCTTACGTCCTCTACGTCAACCGGGAAGCCCAATTCCAGCAGATCAGCGTCAATATCAATCTCCATGTAGTCAGGGTGGCACGTTACCCTTACAGTTTCGGTTTCCGGTCGACGTTCAGTCTCGTCCTTGGTCACCTGGTGTTTGCTAGGAGCTGGCATCCACGGCGCAGATGGTGTGCCTTTCTGAGGCAAGGAAGCCGACTGCCATTCTCGCGGATAAGCCGACACGAAAAACGGCATCAAAATGACGACGGTGAATGCACACCGTAACAAACCTAAGCACTTCCACATTATTCACGACGTTCAGCTGAATGAAGACTGTTCCTCTCCCTCACGTCCTGCTTCACAGATTCAGATGTGTCGCTACGAATTCAGAAAACAAAATGAGGCATGGCTTATATAGTGATCACATCAGGTGTGAACAGCCATTGCACCTGCTCTCAATTACAACCACACCCCCGCCTAAAGCCTTGCAGGCTTCACCTATAGGCTACCTGAAGAGGTAGCTTAACATCAAAACAATCTTATATTTACAAGGTAAAATAGTCTTCCTGAGGTGTACGATACGTTAATTCTTCAGGCCATTTTGAAATGCATACCGAGAAATGTGCCGTCCATGAAAGGTGCGTTGTTGTCTTGTTGCCCGTGCGGCTTGCCGTACAGATGATACATTCCTTCTACCATTACAGAACTGACATCACTCTGTGTAGAGTCACCGTCACATTGCTGAACACACACAAATCTTTGGCACATGTGTGACCATGAGCCTGTTGTCGCTGGCAATGCACAATTGCACATATATTTCTGATAATTTCCACATACACCTCTGATGATTTATAGCAAAGTTAGAGATAGCCTCCAAATAACCACACAAAACACCACAATAATACACAGATTGATGAAGAAAAACGTAACGATTTATTAATTTATATTGGTCAAAATAATTTAAATCACTGCATCAGAAAATAGAGGGGGGGGGGGGGGGGGGGTCAACATTCTTCATACCAACATTACTAGTAGGCCAGGAAAATTAACCCATTTATAGAATTAATTGTAAAATAATTTTTTTCAGCATAGATCATTTCTGAGGTGTCCAGAACAACATACTAAAAGTCCTAAGAAATCCTAGTTGAGGAAATATGTTTAATTCTCATCAATCTGAGATGTGTGCTAATAATGCATGGCAAAAATACAACTCAAAAATGTAATTTTTTCCTTTACTCCTATCAAAATAAAACTCTACACAATGAAAGTACCCTATGAAAAGTAAAATTTTTTGTATTACAAGTTTCTTTTGAAATTAATTTGAATATGCACATGAGCTCCACACTTATTGAATATGTCCATAGGCAGAAACACCATTCATATGTTTATATATGCAATATGAAGGTTTCTAAGCTTCTTTTCGAGATATTCAAGACAAAAGATTTGAAGCTTTTTGCGGCCCACGCGAATAACCCCCCAAATAATCTTGAATATCTCGAAAGCTAAAGGTTTGAGCCTAGAAACCTTCAGTGTGTATATATAAACATGTGTATTCCGGTCATTTTGAGACCAAAGTCAAGTGTCTACGACCTTCAGAAGCTGAGATACGGACGAGTATGCGTGCTAAAATCTCAATGTTGGCTCGGGTGACAGTAAACGACAGCACCCTAGTTTTGTTCCTCAGGGTCAAATTAGCCAGAAACATTTTTTTTTCTTTTTAAAGTAACCCAATTCCACTGGGTGGCAGTGTTATGCCATTAGCATTATGTTGGCATGGTGACAAATCACACGTTTTCACTTGAATTTAAGGAAACGGGGGTCAATATCAATAGATGTGTTGGGATATTAAGTTCAAGTTCAAAGTTAAGTACTTTGTCATCGTCACAAAAACAACGAGACAGACAAGGCAGCATCATACAGCTAACACGAGCAAGCTAAAAAAAAAAAAAAAAAGCTTTATTTCCAGAAAACCCTTTCCACAAATAAAAAGTTTTTACATCCACTTGTGTTGCTCATCGGGGTGAAGTAGACCTGCTGCAAAAAAAAAAATGCCCCCAAAATGGGACCAAGTTCTCTTTTACACTTATAACTGAAAAGTTAAGGGTTGATAAATGAAAGTGTGAGGAATTAATTTGTTTAAGCAAGTGGCAAAACAGTGGGCCGTTTAACCAGTGGGCCGCCTGAAGCATTGTGGAAAAGGCCATCAGCTCTGCATCCAGGGGTCCACTGTACTCACGCCATCTGGCACAAAAGGCTTAATCAAACCCCTCTTCATAGTTTTCACGTGACGTCAGAATGACCAGCTGAAGGGCAAAAAACACATTCCACACTGGAGTTTATACAGGAACCGACCACCTTTCATTCAATATCATTTAATATCTCCGCTTTAACATTGTCTGACTTAGGTAGTAAAATGCTAGACAGTTGTTGCTCGGTTGGCTGTTCAAATCGGCGAGGAGACAAGCCCGGATTTTGTTTTTATCGCATTTAAGTAATAAATGATCAAGTAATAAAGTCAAGAAACAAAGCATCAACACAATTCAAATTGGATTACCCGGTTTCTTCTCTGAGATTGCAACAAGTACCTAAGCAAGTAGGCTAGTGTATTTTGTCATCCAACTGGTAATACTACAATGCCAGTAGAAAATATATGGGAAGATAATTTAAGTTGTCATTCGCCAGACCAGGTGTTCGTACTTGTTTAAACCAGGAAATTGTGTCAAATGATAAACAGCGTTGGGTAGGCTAAAGGCTGCTAGCTAACAGCAGGTAGCGCGTAGCTAACAGCAGGTATCTCGCTAGCTGGTAGCTAGCTATTAAATGGCACTCATCTTTGCTCTGATTATGAAGAGGTTTTTTGTTTTCACCTTCCAGACGACAGCGTTGTGAACCCATCCACTTCTGAAAATTAAATAACTATCTGTGCTTTTGTAGGCTTTCAGTTTGAGATGTGTAGGGGGACGGATTTTCTATTAGATAGATGTAAATATCTCCACACTGGAGCTCTGGCAGGGACTTCGTCGAGGTTAAAGAAATAAAAATGTCAGCGGGTGCAGTAAATGGATCAAACATTTAATTTTTTTCTAAATATCTGTCTGGCTATAGTGGTATGGTCTGTGGTTGATGGCGATCGTAGTTGAGTAGGCGGCAATGCTCGAAGTTGTCCACTGTTTAACCCCATTTTTGCTGTTTTGCTGTTCTTTTTGCCCGCTATTGTAGTCTCGTGACTGAAAACTATGAATGGCACCACAAGTCATCCTTTTAGAAATGACCTCAAATGCATTTGCTGCAGGAAAAGACAAACTCAAAATACAGTTTGGAACATTTATTTCTCAAACAATGCAAAGGCAAAAGCCTAAACGCTAATGTAATCTCTAGAGGTCATCTTCCTCACTTGACAATTCCAGAGCCTCTGTGGATGAAACCATGGCAAAGTCAAGCTTCGGGTCAGCCATTGTGTCATCCTTTGCCAGACCCTTGAATTCAAACTCAGGAGTGGCCTTCAGTGCAGCAGGAGTGGTGCTGGCTCCCTCTGCTGGCAGGGAGGTCACCTTGGTCACCGGGGCGTCGGTGATAGCATCTACACTAATGGCTGCTGAAGAAGATTTCTGCGTCTGGGCTTTTGCGTCTGGGCTTTTGCGTCTGGGCTTTTGGGCAAATCCTCATCAACTGAGAAAACCAAGGAGACAAGGGACAGATTAATACAGAACAGGCCACCCTCTGATTGTTAGTCAAGGACAAGTATATAATTCACTGCCTATGAATGTGCATCAGTCACCTGGCTTGAATTCCTTAGGGAGTCCGTTGTTGGTTAGAGGTCCTAGTTTGGCAGGGGCGGCCATCTCAGTTTCTGAAAGACAGATTGAGCATTACCCAACAATTCCACACTTCAATACAATGAGGTCATGGGCCACTAGGCTCAAGTTGTTTTGCATTGTAGTTTTTGCTGTTTAAGCTTTACTCACAGCTGTTTATGGAAAGCAATCTAGCACTCAACACTAAAGACTTCCATATTCAGAAAACGGGATTAAAACTAATTTTAGTCCAAACACCAACCTCCCAGAAGCAGTCTGGAGCTCAGCTCACCTGCCAAGACTGGTGGAGGGCCTTGAACTGCTTCAGGGGCTGACAGTGGCTTCTTGTTCTTCTTGAGCACAACGATCGGACCAATTCTTTCCTCTTTTTCCCAACCTACAGACAGACAGTTTAGCAGAGAACTGCAGTCATAAATGTTGTCCCATTGTAGACACTGATTGAGAGCACTTCTGCATTTCAAACTGCATCTCCAATTGTATGCCATGTTTGATCTCAGGCATTTCCATATCCATTAGTGTGCGCAAGAAGGTGAACATTCAACACGGTCTTAAGTATACTTAAGCATAATAAACGCAATCGCAGCTAGGCAGGGACGTGTACACGCAGTTGTGTAGACCCTGTTGCAGCCCATACCTTTACTGGACTCTACCAGGTTACTCCCCGATGAAGCCCCAGACCTGGGTTTGAGCTGTCCACGTTGGGAGGAGACTTCCGAGCTTCCATGGTGACGAGCAGCAGAACTCTGGAACGTTGAGGAGCTTTTCTTATGACGAGCAGCAGAACTCTGGAACGTTGAGGAGCTTTGCTGATTGGATGGAACAGACTGGGCAGGTCCACCCATCAAGACACAGCCATCACAGAGCCTGTCCTCATCATCTGCAGACTGCCATCTAGTGGGCAGAGGTGGGACAGACACTGAAGTTAATCACATTTCATGACTAGACAAAAGCCTGTTACAGGAGTGGAGGCCATTATCAGTTTGTTGACATTTAAAAACCACCAACCTTCTCAAGTTAGTGAAAGCTTTCTTTTTCAGAGTACATGACTAGCCACGAACCTGTTGTCGATGTAGGAGCATGCACGACTCATAGGCTCCGCCCCAACAGGCTTCACCCTCAACAGACAGGTGATGTACAGCTGAGAGAAGGACAGGTATAAACTCATCTCAAGAAATCACAAGTCACCTAAACAAACACTTTACAACCCTCCCAAGTAGGTAGGCATCAGTGCAGAACAGCTTTGTTTATTAAAAAGCTAAAGGAGCCAAAGCGAACCAATGCCAGTGTAGGAGCTTAAATCAGAAATAAACACTTTAATAAATGTAGCTCCTTTAGTGCCGTAATCGTGTCAGTGGTGCATTTGAAGTCTTGGTGTTTAAGAATCATGGAAAAGACTAGTCAATAAGCAAATAAAGTATTTCTCTTGCGGCCTAAACTTAATTTAGCTTTCCACATTAGAAATCCAAAAAGCAGGAGCTAGTCTTAGGAGACTTAATATGTTTGTACCTCAGCACGCTCCTCTTCGTAAAACCTGAAAGCATCCAACTGGATGTGGAGCTTGTCATGCTGGACACGGGGAAGGAACCTGGATGTGGAGCCCGTCAGGAAGCTGTCCATCATACAGCTGGGAACACAAACAGCATGGGACGATTAAAATTGCTAAATTAAAATGTAATTTGAGAAAAGACTGAGTAAACTGGTTTCCAACACAATTTCTTCCCTTAAATTAAAGGAAGGTGGAAAGCCTACCCATCGTGCTCAATGAAGGCGTATCGGGGAACGGAACTGGCGTCAGGGGTCAACGTAGCAACACAGTGGTCCACAAACACCTGCATGGGGTTGTGGCTGAACTGCTTGATTGAAGCCTCAATGTTGATGACGTCCCCCAGGTGGTATTGATTAGATGCCCTTTTAAAAGCCCAATCATCTGCACCAATCACAGCAGACAAGTCAGGTCACATTCACCAACATTTGACAAAAGATAGATATCCCAAATATTTAGAACCATCACTGCAACCCTTGTAATGTTGAACTAATGTACTCAACTTTACATTTTCTAAATCACAGCCCTGCAGCAGGTGCCCTCAGATGGGTAATCAGGGACAGAAGTGGTCAGTCATACGATCACCGAGAGCAAAACAGTGTCTCCCTGCTTGTTTGTAGCGCACATACCAAACACTAAGTGCGAGTAAAAGCAATGCTGGCATGTACCAGTCAGGAGTGTGTGTGAGAGAGCGGTGCTGGCATGTACCAGTCAGGAGTGTGTGTGTAAAAGCAATGCTGGCATGTACCAGTCAGGAGTGTGTGTGTAAGAGCGGTGCTGGCATGTACCAGTCAGGAGTGTGTGTGTAAGAGCGGTGCTGGCATGTACCAGTCAGGAGTGTGTGTGTAAGAGCGGTGCTGGCATGTACCAGTCAGGAGTGTGTGTGTGTAAGAGCGGTGCTGGCATGTACCAGTCATGAGTTGGAGTGAGAAGTCGAGTTGGCCCTCGTCGGCACGAGTAGACATGAAGGGGATCCAGGTGGGCATCACAGGAAAGCTGCTCACGTCAAATTTCCTAAGAACAGAAGTTACAATGAAGGTGAACACATTAGGCCCATCACACACGTGAAGCACTGGAGTTACTTTAGGGGTTGGCTCGTGTTTGATGCTCCAGTGTGCAGCATCAGTGGTGTCACACACAGACAGACAGAGATACATCACCTCCTGTAGTAGCACTGAACGGGAAAGGACGCCGCTCGTGTCCGCACCAGGCCGTCTGGGGAGGGGCTAGGAGCGTACTCAAGGGTATTGCTGTAGATCAGGTAGTCTTCTGTGATCTGAAACACAGGTCACAGGGAACATGAGTGGTCAAGATAAGTGTAGGTGTACTAGGCTGGAATGCTGTTTGAAGACCAGGATGCCGCCGCCACCCCCGTCTTTTAAACAAGTTGCACATAGGGCTGGTCCTGACATCTCCACTGCATGGGCTTTGATGCGTACCAAATTGATGTTACTACAAGGCATGATCAGTAGCCTGCACGTTTCATGTGCCTCCGTCATAAGTTATAAATGCAGAGTAATATCCAGCAACCCAACTGAAGGGTAGTACATAGTATACAGGGGAAGTTTCAAAAGGACCTTACCGAGTGCTCCGTGCCGCAGTCAGTTAGTGCCGCAGCGATCATGTATTTCTCAGGTTCGGTGTGAACGGCCTTGCAAGCTTCGCCGGACTGCTCGCTCTTGCCCAGTCTTACGTCCTCTACGTCAACCGGGAAGCCCAATTCCAGCAGATCAGCGTCAATCTCAATCTCCATGTAGTCAGGGTGGCACGTTACCCTTACAGTTTCTGTTTCCGGTCGACGTTCAGTCTCGTCCTTGGTCACCTGGTGTTTGCTAGGAGCTGGCATCCACGGCGCAGATGGTGTGCCTTTCTGAGGCAAGGAAGCCGACTGCCATTCTCGCGGATAAACCGACACGAAAAACGGCATCAAAATGACGACGGTGAATGCACACCGTAACAAACCTAAGCGCTTCCACATTATTCACGACGTTCAGCTGAATGAATAGACTGTTCCTCTCCCTCACGGCCTGCTTCACAGATTCAGATGTGTCGCTACGAATTCAGAAAACGAAATGAGGCATGGCTTATATAGTGATCACATCAGGTGTGAACAGCCATTGCACCTGCTCTCAATTACAACCACACCCCCGCCTAAAGCCTTGCAGGCTTCACCTATAGGCTACCTGAAGAGGTAGCTTAACATCAAAACAATCTTATATTTACAAGGTAAAACAGTCTTCCTGAGGTGTTTGAATAACCAATTATAATGGATAACCTGTCTGCATCATGCTTCATTTCCAATTGGAAAACCAGGAACGGACAGAACTGAAGTTAAAAGCTATAGGCCAATTGCATTAACATCTAATTTATGTAAGCTGATGGAAAGAATGATTGTTTGAAGGTTAATGTGTGAGGGTGAAAAGAAAGGTCTATTCTCCAACCATCAGAGCGGGTTCCGTAGTGGACGGACTAATGGACCCTGTTGTATGCATGGAAAATCTAATAAGGAAAACCACAAAATAACAAGGATTTAGTTTTGGCCACATTATTTGATATAGAAAAAGCATTTGATATGCTATGGAAGGAGGGGTTGTTAATGAAGTTGAATAGGATGGGCATTGGTGGGAAGATGTTCAATTGGATCAGGGACTTCTTATAAGAAAGAACTATAGAAGTTAGAGTTGGGGTTGACTTTTCCAAGACTTATTCTTTATAGAAAATGGTACACCTCAAGGTATTGTATGCAGTCCAGTGTTTTTCAACTTAATGATTAATGATATTTTTGATTCAATAGATGATGTAAGAATAAACATAGCATTATATGCTGATGATGGAGCTTTGTGGACAAGATGGCGTAAGATTGGAAACATTACAGCTAAAATGCAACTAGCTATTAACAAGGTTGAGAAATGGGAAATCGAGTGGGGTTTTCATTTATCTGTGGAAAAAACTCAAGTCATCTGTTTTTCAAAGAAAAGAACTAATCCTGCTATAGAAATTAAGCTATATGGACAAGTTTTAAAGCAAGTCAATACCATTAGGTACCTGGGAGTGTGGTTTGATGTAAAGTTAACGTTTAAGGAACACATTCAGATGATTGAGAAGTGTAAGATGGGTATTAATGTCTTGAAATGCTTAGCAGGGTACAACTAGGGAGCTTCAGGAACATCCCTAAAAATTATTTATATTGCTCTGATTAGATCAGTTTTCGATTATGGATGTATTGTGTACAGATCTACATCAAAGACATACCTTAACAGAATGCAGGCTAAAAGTCTCAGAATATGTTGTGGCGCATTTAGAACTTCTCCTGTACCAGCGCTGCAAGTAGAGACAGGAGAAATGCCATTACACCTCAGGCGTCTGAAATTGAGTATGGCTTATTGGGTCAATTTAAAAGGACATAACACATCTCATCCTACTAAGGAGGTCCTTAATGAATGTTGGCAGGTCTCAGATCTGTAGCTTTGGCTGGGATGCTAACAGATTAGCAAGTCAGTTGGAGATAGAGGATATAACATGCAGTATAACTTTGCCTCTGGCAACAACCTCACCTTGGTTATTTTGTTCCCCTAGGTTTTCTCTCTGAAAGTTTTCTCCTTGGAGACGTTATTGAGTGAGCCAAGATCAGGAAATATTAGTTTCATATTATCATTTATCAAAGACACACAGTTAGCGAATAGGATTTAGAACTCTTGTTTTGTTTTGATTTATTTGGTTTTGTTTTAATTTTTTTTTTTAATTGCACCTCAGTCCAGTAGATGGCGGTAATACACTTAGCTTGTAAACAGAAGAAGAAGAAGAAGAAGAAGAAGAAGAAGAATCATGCTTCAT
>NC_045175.1:12258826-12263826 GCF_900700415.2 Clupea harengus | reverse complement strand
ATATTCAACTCTGACCCTTGATTCAACTAAGACTTTCTATACACAAGAGAGAGAGAGAAAGAGAGAAAGAGAGAGATAGAGAGAGAGAGAGAGAGAAAATGAAAGACGGACAGACAGACAGACAGACAGAAATATATGGACAGGTACAGAACATTGAGAGAGTGAGAGAGAGAGGGAGAGAGAGAGAGAGAGAGAGAGAGCGAGCGAGAGAGAGAGAGATAACTCTTAGTCTTGTCGGTTAACATACTTAATCTTCCCAGTGTGTGTGTTGGGGATATCTGTGTAAGCAGTAACTGATCTTGAGTTCCTGCGAGACGTATTCAAACAAACCCATACAAGGACATCAACACAGCCGTGAACACTGAGAGACAAGTGAGTGGGCCCACCTCCTCCATGGTGGTGTTCCAGAAGGTTGTGAGGCCGTCGCTGTTCCCGTAGTCTTTCTCGATGCTCTTAACTACCTTACCTCCAACCTGAGTGAGAAGTTTGTCCACCTGCAGCAGCAAAGCACAGGTAAGACTCGCGTGAAAAGCAGCGGACACGTAGGACTCGCGTGAAAAGTTCTGTGGAATTGTAGCTACTGCGGTTTCCCAGTATTGCATTTAACTAAACACAAGGTTATATATTTAGCTGTGAAGTGAAGTGAAGTGAAGTTTTGAAGTAAGTGGATGCCATTCGTTTCTTTTGCACTGGTTGTAAGAGATAGGCAGCCGTGGTGTATCAGGATAACATTACTGGTCATTTCTTGCTTAACACTTGTATAACACACACAGTGATTTTTTTTTTCCAAAAGTAAAATAGAACATTCTTCAGAGAGTTGCCTATAAAAAAAACATACCTCAAAAAGTGGCAAAGTGGCAAGCTGAGTGTAGCTTAAAAGACCCGGTGTGATCTTACCAATTGTAGCTTTAAAGAACTAGGTGTGATCTTACCAAGTGTAGCTTTAAATAACTAGGTGTGATCTTACCAATTGTAGCTTTAAATAACTAGGTGTGATCTTACCAAGTGTAGCTTTAAATAATTAGCTGTGATCTTACCAAGGGCTGGAACACAAGAAGCACTATGGCTCCAGCCACCTCAGCGATGAAGATGATGAGGATAATGATGAAGAACTACAGAAGTGGAGAAACGCAGGGGGTCGAGTTTAGTTAACTGGGATGACTGTTTTATCCTTAATCAAAGAACAAGAATATCATTTAAAAAGAATAACAATTAAAATGAAATTGAAATAATTTATGGAGTACATGTATTTGTCAAAATAAGAAATATAATATAAAATGACACCAGTGAGAGTGGGGTTGGTAAAGGATATCCCCATGGCTATGATTCTCGTGACCCCAGGGCTGTGACCCCCCCTGTCACAGGCCCTGTCCTCCACCAGCTAAACACCATGTGCCCATACAGAGTAAAGTCAGAGGTCGAAGGTCATAGGTCACTCACGGTGAGCAGCATGCAGCGGCTCTCCTGGGCGGCTCCGCAGCAGCCCAGGAAGCCCATGAGTGTGAGCACGACGCCCAGCCCCATGAGCAGGTAGCCCACGTTGGCCAGCTGGGCCAGCTCCGGGGGCGCGTCCTCGATGTGGTCCAGGAAGCCCAGCAGGGAGCTCGAGTCCACCAGCACCCATATGCCCACGCCCAGGATGGCAGCGCCCACCAGCTGAGGACAGAAAGCAGAGGGTCAGCATTGACCTTTAACCCTTCAACCTTTAACCCTTCAACCTTTAGCAGTGCCCTACCAGCTGGGGCGGAAACGGGTGTGAGAGGGGGGAGAAACCACGGGTTCAGCATAGACCATGATGAAGTTCCCGTCTCTGTCCGTCTCTGTCCGTCCTGTGTGCTGGGGACAGAGACTCGTGGATCCCACTGAAGTGCCGAGGCAGGACCGCTGAGTCTCTGAGTCTCTTCCTGGAGTGAGTGGATTGGAAACCACCACACGTGCATGTACAAGCATAACAGGCTTCCTCAGAGTACCCAGAATTAAGATTTATTTTTTTCCCTCTCTGTTTTTTGAGCGTTGTGATCTTTGAACCCCTCTCAGTTGCCATAGGCAACCAGGTTGAGTGTACGTACGCCTTAACAAGAACACACAATGACAGCGCATGTGTGACAACACGTAAGCACGGGAATTCAGCGTTAGTGATTGGCTTGAAATCTTACAGGGTTACATTTTTATATAAATAAATCATTTGAGGGAGTAAAATATTACTTTAGTGTTGCAGAAATTCTTCAAGGCGTTATATGTAAGAACCACCCCCCCCCCCCCATATCAAGCACAGGGTGACTCAGTGTTCACATGAGAAAAATAAATGTAGTTTCCTCCTCTCCCCCTCATTCAACCTTGTCTCCTCCTCTCCCCCTCATTCAACCTTGTCTCCTCCTCTCCTCTCCTCTCATTCAACCTTGTCTCCTCCTCTCCTCTCCCCCTCATTCAACCTTGTCTCCTCCTCTCCCCCTCATTCAACCTTATCTCCTCCTCTCCCCCTCATTCAACCTTATCTCCTCCTCTCCTCTCCTCTCATTCAACCTTATCTCCTCCCCTCCCCCTCATTCAACCTTGTCTCCTCCTCTCCTCTCCTCTCATTCAACCTTATCTCCTCCTCTCCCCCTCATTCAACCTTATCTCCTCCTCTCCTCTCCTCTCATTCAACCTTGTCTCCTCCTCTCCCCCTCATTCAACCTTATCTCCTCCTCTCCCCCTCATTCAACCTTATCTCCTCCTCTCCTCTCCTCTCATTCAACCTTATCTCCTCCCCTCCCCCTCATTCAACCTTGTCTCCTCCTCTCCTCTCCCCCTCATTCAACCTTGTCTCCTCCTCTCCTCTCCCCCTCATTCAACCTTATCTCCTCCTCTCCTCTCATTCAACCTTGTCTCCTCCTCTCCTCTCATTCAACCTTGTCTCCTCCTCTCCTCTCCTCTCATTCAACCTTGTCTCCTCCTCTCCTCTCCCCCTCATTCAACCTTATCTCCTCCTCTCCCCCTCATGTGTATGTATGTTTGTGAGTTAAGTTAAGTGTATAAGCTACTGGATGACCTCAATTTCCTTCGGGATTAATAAAGTATCCATCTATCTATCTATCTATCTATCTATGAAATGTAGGTCATGTATAATACATCTTTTATTGTTTTTTGTTGCATATACAGTACCAGTCAAAAGTTTGGACACACCTTTAAGTGTTTTCTTTACTTTTATTATTTTCTACATTGTAGATTAATACTGAAGACATTTCAACTACGAAAGAACACATATGGAGTGATGTACTAAACAAAAAAAGTGTTATCTACAATGTAGAAAATATAAAAAATGTAATGAAAAAACTTCTCAAAAAATGAGAAGGTGTGTCCAAACTTTTGACTGGTACTGTATAACATAAGATATGAACTTTTTTCCATTTGATCCACTTTTTTCCATGCGTGTTGTGCCATATCTGCTCAAAAGGCTTCAAAAGACCAGTTCATATTTATGAGTGTAATCATCTAACAGTGATACGGAGTGGAGCAACAATTAAACAACAGTGGTCAGGTCAGGGCAGGTCATGCCCAATCACATGCTTCTCTGGAACACAAATGGTGTTTAACATTACACACACACACACACACACACACACACACACACACACACACACACACACACACACACACACACACACACACACACACACACACACACACACACACACACACACACACACACACACACACACAACCCCAAACATTATAGCGCCATAAACCTAACGGCAGCCTCTGACGTGACCTGCCGTGCCAGATAAGGTGAGAGGTTCATGTCTGGGTTACGACTAACGAAACACGCCTCGGAAATTCAAGCAATTTCACTGTAACCTCGTAAATGGGGGGATTCTTAGTGCTACCCTCTTTATATATAGTTCATTAACAGAAAGAAAGAAAGGTTGGAACAGCTCAGTGATTTGGCTGGACCAGACCGTTCTACAAAACTGGTCTGTTCAGTCAGTCCTGCTTCCTTACATACATATCTGCCAGAGACCCAGTGAGCATGTGCCATTTATGTGTGTGTGTGTGTGTGTGTGTGTGTGTGAGTGTGTGTGTGTGTGTGAGTGTGTGTGTGAGTGTGTGTGTGTGTGTGTGTGTGTGTGTGTGAGTGCGTGTGTGTCTGCGTACAAGTCAGAGAGATGGAGGGGAGGTCATGGTGAAGGAGTTACGTTGAATTGAACCCTGCAATACTTTCATTTAATTGTATTCTATTTCATTTTATTTCTGGTCTCTGGTATATAAAACAATACGTTTGAGGCACAGAGACTGGTGGGTTGCTGTTTCTTAGGCTTCGTCCACGCTAAGACCACGTCCACGCCAAGACCACGTTCACGCTAAGACCACGTTCACGCTAAGACCATGTCCACGCTAAGACCACGTCCACGCTAAGACCACGTCCATGCTAAGACCACGTTCACGCTAAGACCACGTTCACGCTAAGACCGAAAACTCTGGACGCGAGGCGTAAACGTAGCAAAAGTGCTGCGCTCGAACAGTAAAACCTTTTTCTTTTGTCACAGGGGTACTTTAATCTGGATGCCGGCCCGCCCTCATAGACTGCACTCTTAACACTCCACCCTGCAACTATTGATGCACCTCAATGTATATATTTCTTTTTTAATTTACTCAGGGATATTTATTTATCTATTCATTGATTGTTATCTATTATTATTTAGCTGTGGCAGTTAATGTCCACAGCAACCTACATTTTTAGCTGTCTGTTGCTGCCTCTACTGTCTCTACTTGTTTTTGTGACAATGACAAATAAAGTACTTTGATAGATTTTGATAGATTTTGATACTTCTCTTCTCTGAGGCTGAGTGGCCTGGGGTTACTGGGGCAGATGGGCCTGCAGTACTTACAAAGATGGCGCCATTGACGATGAACATGATGATCTTCAGTAGCCCCGAGCAACACATCTTGGCTGCTTTTGGCGTGCGAGCTGGAGACGAGACAAAGACACGCGTTAGACATCAAGAGGTAACATCTGAACA
>NC_045175.1:12247601-12255826 GCF_900700415.2 Clupea harengus | reverse complement strand
TTGAGGTGTTCTAAATAGTGTTCTATATGTGTTAAGGTGTTCTAAATGGTGTTCTATATGTGTTGAGGTGTTCTAAATGGTGTTCTATATGTGTTGAGGTGTTCTAAATGGTGTTCTATATGTGTTGAGGTGTTCTAAATGGTGTTCTATATGTGTTGAGGTGTTCTAAATGGTGTTCTATATGTGTTGAGGTGTTCTAAATAGTGTTCTATATGTGTTGAGGTGTTCTAAATGGTGTTCTATATGTGTTGAGGTGTTCTAAATGGTGTTCTATGTGTTGAGGTGTTCTAAATGGTGTTCTATATGTGTTGAGGTGTTCTAAATGGTGTTCTATATGTGTTGAGGTGTTCTAAATGGTGTTCTATATGTGTTAAGGTGTTCTAAATGGTGTTCTATATGTGTTGAGGTGTTCTAAATGGTGTTCTATATGTGTTGAGGTGTTCTAATGGTGTTCTATATGTGTTGAGGTGTTCTAAATGGTGTTCTATATGTGGTGTTCTAAATAGTGTTCTATATGTGTTGAGTGTTCTAAATGGTGTTCTATATGTGTTGAGGTGTTCTAAATGGTGTTCTATATGTGTTGAGGTGTTCTAAATGGTGTTCTATATGTGTTGAGGTGTTCTAAATGGTGTTCTATATGTGTTGAGGTGTTCTAAATAGTGTTCTATATGTGTTAAGGTGTTCTAAATAGTGTTCTATATGTGTTGAGGTGTTCTAAATAGTGTTCTATATGTGTTGAGGTGTTCTAAATAGTGTTCTATATGTGTTGAGGTGTTCTAAATAGTGTTCTATATGTGTTGAGGTGTTCTAAATAGTGTTCTATATTGTTGAGGTGTTCTAAATAGTGTTCTATATGTGTTAAGGTGTTCTAAATGGTGTTCTATATGTGTTGAGGTGTTCTAAATGGTGTTCTATATGTGTTGAGGTGTTCTAAATAGTGTTCTATATGTGTTGAGGTGTTCTAAATGGTGTTCTATATGTGTTGAGGTGTTCTAAATGGTGTTCTATATGTGTTGAGGTGTTCTAAATAGTGTTCTATATGTGTTGAGGTGTTCTAAATGGTGTTCTAAAAGTGTTGAGGTGTTCTAAATGGCTTACAGACTCTCAGATTCTCACCAGAACTCTCCGTCCTCCGAGTGGCAATGCATGTCCTCTCTGTCAGCCGGGTCTAGATCGTTCCACTCAGACGAGCTACACACACACACACACACACACACACAGACACAGACACAGACACAGACACAGACACAGACACAGACACAGACACAGACACACACACACACACACACACACACAGACACAGACACAGACACAGACACACACACAGACACACAGACACACACACAGACACACAGACACACACACACCACACACACACACACACACAGTGTCCTTTAATATCCACAGCTGTCCAGATCTGAATCAAACTGTACCACTAGAATAGTTCTTTTTTCTGAGCAAGAAATGGTTAGAACCTGCTTCCCTGTTCTGGACCAGAACCAGCGTTAGAACCTGCTACCTGTTCTGGATGAGAACAGATAAGTGTGTGTGTGTGTGTATGTGTGTGTGTGTGTGTGTGTGTGTGTGTGTGTGTGTGTGTGTGTGTGTATGTCACCTGTCGCTCCAGGCCCCGGTCCACTCCACCTGGCCCCAGGGGTTCCTGATCCGGATCAAACGCTCCTGCCTGCCACGGTAGTCCACCTAACACACACACACACACACACACACACACACACACACACACACACACACACACACACACAACACACACACACACACACACACACACACACACACACACACACACACACACACACACACGGATCAAACGCTCCTGCCTGCCGCGGTAGTCCACCTAACACACACACACACACACACACACCACACACACACACACGGATCAAACGCTCCTGCCTGCCACGGTAGTCCACCTAACACACACACACACACACACACACACACACACACACGGATCAAACGCTCCTGCCTGCCGCGGTAGTCCACCTAACACACACACACACACACACACACACACACACACACGGATCAAACGCTCCTGCCTGCCACGGTAGTCCACCTAACACACACACACACACACACACACACACACGGATCAAACGCTCCTGCCTGCCACGGTAGTCCACCTAACACACACACACACACACACACACACACACACACACACACACACACACACACACACACACACACACACACACACGGATCAAACGCTCCTGCCTGCCGCGGTAGTCCACCTAACACACACACACACACACACACACACACACACACACACACACACACACACGGATCAAACGCTCCTGCCTGCCGCGGTAGTCCACCTAACACACACACACACACACACACACACACACAACACACACACACACACCACACACACACACGGATCAAACGCTCCTGCCTGCCGCGGTAGTCCACCTAACACACACACACACACACACACACACACACACACACACACACACACACACACGGATCAAACGCTCCTGCCTGCCGCGGTAGTCCACCTAACACACACACACACACACACACACACACACACACACACACACACACACACACACACGGATCAAACGCTCCTGCCTGCCACGGTAGTCCACCTAACACACACACACACACACACACACACACACACACACACGGATCAAACGCTCCTGCCTGCCACGGTAGTCCACCTGTGGGGAGGGTTAGGGTTACACACACACACACACACGGATCAAACGCTCCTGCCTGCCACGGTAGTCCACCTGTGGGGAGGGTTTAGGGTTACACAGAGACACACAAGGCCTGAATCTCCACATAACACACAACACACACACACACACACACACACATATAGATGTAGATGTAGAGGCTGGGAGCATGTACATGTGCATTTGTGTGTATGTGTGTACATGTGGCTTAATCTGTGTGTGTGTGTGTGTGTGTGTGTGTGTGTGTTTTGCACGTGTGAAGGTGTGTCCTACCTGTTTGAGCCCGGTGACTGAGTAGGCGTGTCCCTTCACCAGCTTCTTAAAGGTGACGGCCTCCATGTCAAAGGCACTGGTAATCTGCAAAGCACACTCATGTTAGTACACTTGCATGCTTTGTATGTGTGTGTGCGTGTGTGTGTGTGTGTGTGTGCGTGTGTGTGTGCGTGTGTGTGTGTGTATTTGTGTGTGTGTATTGGTGTGTGTGTGTGTGTGTGTGTGTGTGTGTGTGCGTGTGTGTGTATGTATTTGTGTGTGTTAGCGTGTGTGTGTGTGTGTGTGTGTGTGTGTGTGTGTGTGTATTTGTGTGTGTGTTAGTGTGTGTGTGTGTGTATTTGTGTGTGTTAGTGTGTGTGTTTATGTGTGTGTGTGTATTTGTGTGTGTTAGTGTGTGTGTTTATGTGTATTTGTGTGTGTTAGTGTGTGTGCGTGTGTGTGTGTGTTGATGAACGACTCACGAAAGAATGAACCTGACAGCCACGACATGGATCCGTACGCGCGTTAGGCTCACATTCATATACATTCTCAGACTCACATTTACACTCATATCCCATTCTCATACTCCCAACAAATATACGCTTTGCTGAGATTGTTTGAAATATGTATTAATCATATGAAAAACTTATGCTTTTATGAAATTGCTGGAGCCATGCTTTATAATCATCTAAACCAATATATGCCTTTTACAATGATTACAGAATGTCTGAATCATGCCTTATAATCATATGATAGTGTGTGTAATTGCTTGAGTGAAGTTTAACAAATCTATATCTGCTGCTGATTGCTATGATCAAGAGTGAAAATTGCTTATTGTGTAAGGAAACAATTTCAGTGCAAATGCTTGTGAGGAAACAATGCTGATGTAAGCTGTGAATGTTCAAGTGAAACTGATGTGGGTTAAACACAGGAAGTGTAACCTTTGGGGCCCGCGAGAAGGGCGCAGGCTGTAAGCAGGTGTGAGCAGCCGACCTATAGATGAATCACACCTCTGTTAGAGAAAACCCTGATATGACAAAAGTACATTGTGTGATGGAATGACCTTATAAGGAGAAGTTCGTGATGAAAAGATTGCAGCGGGTTGCAGTTAAAAGCTGAGCTCAAGACGAGTAGAGGGCTCTTCTTTTTTGCTGTGTGGTTTTGAACACTGTTTTGCTGAGCGCTTAAACGACTTGGGGACCAAGTCTTATTGCTTTTATTTCTTTCTTTTTAATTTCTTGTTGACTTGGGGACCAAGTCTTATTGTTCTTTTTCTTTACTTTAAATTCTTGTTGACCTCTTTGACATTAAATCTTGGGGTACTTTTTAAATACCACAAAACTCGCTTCTGCGTCAGTTAATGAAGTGAGTTAAGCTCCGCGGCCCGCTACACACCTCGCCTGACTACACCGGTCTGATAATCGACCTGTGATTAGGAAACGTCCGATACCTAAGAGAGGTGGGGACCTTTGGCACAGAGAAACCGGTCGACTGCGTGGAAAAGGTGAGTTGTCCCTCTCTTTCATTCTAGAAGAGAGTACTTGAAGGTGATCTCAGTAGGCACACTGAGTGATCCTTTATAGTATCTGGGCTGAAACATTAAGGCTTGGAGCCATGATGTGACATGATTTCTCTGAACTAAGTTGTATTCTGATTTGCGTGGCAATAACCGTAGTAATTACTTGTGAGAGTGTATAAGCAACTCAGGCGTCGAAAAGCACACAATTTAATTATCTATAGGTGCCACGATTACGCATTTCTTAACAGTGTGTGCGATCGCAGGCCCAGATATGGCAAGGAGCTGCCCCATATTCCCCAGCCTTCTGTTATCTGTGTGGCAGTGTCGGTAAGTGAGGTGATATTAGAGGTGGTGTTTAATGGTGGCAGTGGTGGTAAGTGAGGTGATATTAGAGGTGGTGTTTAATGGTGGCAGTGGTAGTGGTGGTAAGTGAGGGCCTCATGATAATGGAGGTGTGTGTGGTAGGAGTGGTGTTGTTTGGTATTGGTGTTGTTTAGTATTGGTGGTAGTGGTGGTGTTTGGTGGTTGTGTAGGTGTGGTGTAGGTGTGGTGTTGGTGGTGGTGTTGTTTGGTGGCCTCACGTCGATGGAGCAGCCCAGCAGGGAGCTCCTGTCCAGGGCCTTGCTGATGATGTAGAACATGTTGTGTGTGTGTGTGTGTGTGTGTGTGTGTGTGTGTGTGTGTGTGCACTCACGTCGATGGAGCAGCCCAGTAGGGAGCTCCTGTCCAGGGCCTTGCTGATGATATAGAACATGTTGTGTGTGTGTGTGTGTGTGTGTGTGTGTGTGTGTGTGTGTGTGTGTGTGCACTCACGTCGATGGAGCAGCCCAGCAGGGAGCTCCTGTCCAGGGCCTTGCTGATGATGCGGTGCAGGTCCCTTGGAGCCTTCTTCAGCTCGTACATCTCAGACACGCCCCCCGTGAAGTCCACAAAGCCCTCGGTGGTGGAGCCGCCAGACAGGGCCTCATAGGAGCCATTCAACCTGGGGACACACACAGAGAGACAGACATGTTACACACACACACACACACACACACACACACACACACACACACACACACACACACACACACACACACACACACACACACACACACACACACACACACACACACACACACACACACACACACACACACACACACACGGCACTCTGTGATGGAACCGCCTGACTGGCCTCATAGGAGCTGTTCATTCTATAAGAGATACACACATACACACACACACACACACACACACACACACACACACACCCTAAAACAATCACTCATTTACATTTACATTTAGTCATTTAGCAGACGCTTTTGTCCAAAGCGACGTACAAGGGAGAGAATATTCAAGCTACGAGCAATAGAACCTGGTGTAACAATAAATAAATACTACTTTACATTAGAAATATAACAAAATGAAATAAAAAGAAAGAAAGAGTGCAGAAGTGTAACTGCTGTAATTGCAAGTTACGCACTAGTCGAAGTGCCAGTTAGGACGGGAAGTGCTCTCTGAAGAGTTGGGTCTTCAAAAGCTTCTTAAAGGTAGAGAGGGACGCCCCTGCTCTGGTAGTGCTGGGCAGCTCATTCCACCAACGTGGAACTACAAATGAGAATAGTCTGGACTGCCGTGCTTGCACAGACGGCAGTGCCAAACGACGCTCACTAGAAGAGCGCAGCATCCTGGGTGTAACATTTGCCCTTACAAGAGCATTTAGGTAGGTGGGAGCAGAACCATCAAGCACTCTGTAGGCAAGCATAAGTGACTTGAACTTAATGCGAGCAGCTACAGGCAGCCAGTGGAGGTCAATGAGTAGCGGGGTGACGTGTGCCCTCTTCGGTTGGTTGAACACCAGACGCGCCGCCGCGTTCTGGATCATTTGTAGTGGTTTCACCACGCAAGCCGGCAGGCCCGTTAGGAGGGCGTTGCAGTAATCAAGGCGTGAATTCACCAAGGTTTGCACCAGCAGCTGGGTGGCATACTGGGTTAGGTACGGCCTGATTTTGCGGATGTTGAATAGCGCAAAGCGGCAGGACCTAGAGACAGAGGCAATGTGGTCCGTGAAAGTCAGTTGGTCATCAATAATGACCCCGAGGTTTCTTGCTGTTTTGGATGGAACAAGAGACAAGGAGTCAATATTGATGCTGATGTTGTGGTGGATGGCCTGTTTGGCTGGAAAGACCATCAGTTCCGTTTTGGCCAGGTTCAGCTGAAGGTGGTGGTTTTTCATCCATGTGGATATATCAGCAAGACAGTCCGAGATGCGCGCCGAGACAGTGGTGTCCTCAGGAGGGAAAGACAGAAACAGTTGAGTATCATCGGCATAGCAATGATAGGAAAAACCATGCGAGCGGATGATAGGGCCCAGCGAAGTGGTGTAAATGGCAAAGAGAAGTGGTCCCATCACCGAGCCTTGGGGCACCCCTGTGGTAAGGTGGTGAGGTACAGACAGCTGACCTTGCCATGACACATTGAACGAGCGCCCAGTGAGGTACGATTCAAACCAGGAGTGCGCCTTGCCAGAAATGCCCATACTTGACAGTATGGACAGAAGGATGCGGTGGTTGACTGTATCAAACGCAGCTGATAAATCAAGCAGGACGAGAGCTGAGGATTGAGCTGCTGCTCTAGCTGTTTTTCAAGGCCTCTGTCACAGACAACAGGGCTGTTTCGGTGGAGTGACCACTTTTGAATCCAGACTGGTTTGGATCGAGGAGATTGTTCCTTGCTAGGAACTCTGTGACCTGTTTGGAAGCTGCCCTCTCAATGGTTTTTGATAGTAGCGTGAGAAGTGAGACCGGTCGATAGTTTCCCACCTGAGTGGGATCGAGAGACGGCTTCTTGAGCAGCGGTGTTACCCGAGCCACTTTAAATGAAGAGGGGAATGTTCCAGAATTAAATGAAGCATTAATCACCTGTGTTATTGCCGGTAAGACGGCAGGCGATATGGCTTGAAGGATATTGGATGGGATGGGGTCCAGCGGGCATGTAGTTGGACGGCTACCTGTTAGGATTTTGGAGACCTCACTCTCGCTGAGAGGGGTGAAAGAAGGAAATGATGAGCCATTGACGGTTGCGCCCTTAGGGGGGGGAGACAGTTGGTCGAACTGTTTCCCGATGGCTGCCACTTTCTCTGTGAAAAAGGAAGCAAAGTTATCAGCAGTGAGGTTAGTAGCTGGGGGAGGAGGAGGAGGGTAGAGCAGAGTTTTGAAGGTGGAGAATAGTTTCCGAGCGTCAGTTGCACCGTTGATCTTGTCGTTGAAAAAAGTCTTCTTAGCAGCAGTGATGCTGGATGAGAAGGAGGCCAGCAGTGTCTGGTAGCTTGCAAGATCGTCCAGTGCTGCAGATTTGTGCCACTTTCTCTCAGCCGCTCTGAGATTGGAGCGCTGCGTTCGGAGGGTATCACTCAGCCACGAATGAGACTGGGTAGAACGAGCAGGTCTGGTGGAAAGTGGACACAAAGTATCCAAGCATGAGCTCAGAGTGGAGCAGAGTGATTCTGTGGCATCATCGACACCTAGTGAGGAGAAAGTGGATAAAGGTGGAAGAGCAGAAGAAACCAGAGAGGAAAAGTGGGTGGGAGAGAGGTTGCGGAGGTTGCGCCGGAACGAGACCATCGGAGGGGGGACAGAGGGTTGCTCAATGAGCCGAACATCGAAGCGAATGAAGAAGTGGTCCGAGCGATGCAGAGGGGTTACCGTTAGGTTGTCCGTGGTGGCAGTTCCGAGCAAGGATGAGGTCAAGCTCTTTTC
>NC_045175.1:12240101-12242601 GCF_900700415.2 Clupea harengus | reverse complement strand
CTGTGTTCAATTCCTCTCCATACGGGCAGAACGGGGGACTGTGTGGACGGGATGCCTTTTGGGACAAACAGAACGACGTGCCGTCTTGGGTGCAGCACTTAATGCAGTCTTAAGAGGGAGGCTAATAGCTAAGACAGAGTCTATTAAAAAAAGCTAAAGAGGAAACCTACCGGAGAGAAAAGGAGAAACTGACTGAGATTGAACATCTACACAAGAGAACAGGCGACCCTTCACTACTTCCTCAAATTAAAGAAGCTAGGAATAGTATAGATAAACTATTAAATACAGAAATTGAAAAGAAGACAAGATTTCTTAAAACAATCTTATTATGAAGTGGGTCCTCTCCTTTCACATCCCTCGCTGTGGCTTTCAACATGAGCAGTCCAAAACAGACTAGTCCCATTCCCCAAATGCCAGGCCGTTCCATCTTATATAGAAACGGCTGCCATCTGTACATAAATGTATAGGGCTATAAACATAATCTATTTGAATGTTAAGCTATCAGTAACTATAGTCTGTGCTTCCCTGATGGGTGTGATATCGGTGTTATAAGCCTGCAGGCAGCGCAGTGATGTCAGCACCACGCTCCAGGGGGTCTGGATTGGTCGGTTATTAAATGAACTGCAGAAGTTAAGAGGGATCTCTCTCTCTCTCTCTCTCTCTCTCTCTCTCTCTCTCTCTCTCTCTCTCTCCACATGCACACAGACACACACACACACACACACACACGTGCACAAACACGCAGACTTTTAATAGTTCTCACACTTTGGGTGCTACTGCAGTCTACTGGCATTCTAGAGGAGCACAGGCCTGAGTCACACGGATCTGATCTGATGGTTTTTGAAAGGGATTTTATCTGTGATTCACGCCACTCTACAGGACACACTCCACCCTGCTAAACACACACACACACACACACACACACACAGACACACACACACACACACACACGATCAGAGACAGAAAGGGGGAGGGGGGGGGGGAGGGGCATAGAGAGAGAAACTGGCTGCAGTTTCTTCTACTCAAACACACATTTGGACCAATGCTTTATGGATTGTATGTGTTTCTCTGTCTCTCTCTCCGTGTGTGTGTGTGTGTGTGTGTGTCTGTGCGCGTGTACGTGTCTGTGTGTCTGTGCACGTGTGCGTGCGTACGTATGTGTGTGTGTGTGTGCGTGTGTGTGTGTGTGTGTGTGAGTAAGTGAGTGAGTGTGTGTGTGTGTGTGTGTGTGTGTGTGAGTAAGTGAGTGTGTGTGTGTGTGTGTGTGTGTGTGTGTGTGTGTGTGTGTGTGTGTGTGTGTGTGTGTGTGTGTGTGTACAGGGTGTGTCTTGGCACTGTGCCCAAGCTATGACTCAGGCAAGAGAATGAATCACAGACACAGCAGAGTGGGAACTCTCCCGTGAGAGTGTGTGTGTGTGTGTGAGTGTGTGTGTGTGTGTGTGTGTGTGTGTGTGTGTGTGTGTGTGAGGTGTGTGTGTGCGTGTGTGTGTGTGTGTGTGTGTGTGTGTGTGTGTGTGTGTGTGGTGTGTGTGTGTGTGTGTGTGTGTGTGTGTGTGTGAGGTGTGTGTGTGTGTGTGTGCGTGTGCGTGTGCGTGTGCGTGTGCGTGTGCGTGTGTGTGCGTGCGTGTGTGCGTGTGTGTGCGTGTGTGTGTGTGCGTGTGTGTGTGTGTATATGTGTGTGTGTGTGTTTGTGTGAGAGAGTTAGTCTTACAGTTGAGTGTGTTCATAGCTACAAGTACAAACATGGAATGCTCCAGATACACCCACATCAACAGGTCAAATATGCAAACACACACACACACACACAGAGAAACAAACACTACAGATTGCGATGACTCCCTTCCCTATATTCCTAAGAAAGATTTACTACATTCTTATACTAGAATGTGTGTGTGTGTGTGTGTGTGTGTGTGTGTGTGTGTGTGTGTGTGTGGTGAGTAAGGAGTTATTCATATAAATCACATATTTCCAGGGGGTTGGACTGTAAGATCCAGTCATGACCACTAGGGGGGATCCCTGCATGGAAACCTCCCAGTCATTCCTCAGCCTGCAGCTAGGTCACCATGGAAACCCCTCACATTCCAGTGGAGTTCAGTTTTCCAGAGTTCCAAAAGAGGAACCGTAACGGAAACAGAAGGGAAGAGAGAGCAACTGGATAGAACTCTTAAGACTAGACTAAAGAAAACAAAAAGATAGGAAACAGACCTGAAAAAAAAAAAGAATGAATAAATAAAGAAACAAAAGCAAAACAGCACATTTCATAATTTCTAGCCTGTCTCAGGAGCTCAGTTAAAACCTCAAGACTCTATCTTCCTTCCCGTGGTGACTCATTAGAAGAATGTTAGTGATGAAGAAATAACCCGGTTGAGTTGACAGTAACTCGCTGTTTTAAAACAAGCCTTATTTATGGCACACATATAAATTCTTCTGCCAACAAACCAGCCAACCACTGCTCTCTCCCTCTCTGACCCGGTCACAAACACACAGCTTATTCTAGGTA
>NC_045175.1:12230101-12235101 GCF_900700415.2 Clupea harengus | reverse complement strand
AGCTAGCAGGCTAACCCTAACACTAATAGCACTTAGAGGAAGCAGGCTAACCCTCACCCTAGGCCATCGGTTCCCAAACTGGGGTACGCATACCCCCAGGGGTACGCAAAGTGGTTCCGGGGGTACGCGGGGAGAAAATTTTCGCGATAACAGAAAACGGACGGAATTCGCAGAATGTACCGTTTGAAACAGAATTGCAACTTTCAGACGGAAACATCATTTTGTGCATCAAAATCGCCCAAATTCCCCTGTATTTTTTCCTGCAAGGCTGTACTTCTTTCTTATAAACACAACAACGATCGCAACGATGAACAAGCATTAATTAGAAAACAAGAGAAAATGTCACGTCTGTGCTGAACTCCGCTCCGGCCACGCCCCCCTATTCAACACAGACCTCCATAGCCTGTCAAATGAATTCGCTCGTCTTCCCAATCGCCTGCAAATAATGTTTTTTTTAGTCTTCTGTTCTGTTGATGGCTGGCAAACAACAACCTTAGAAGGTTTGGGTCACTTGTGGCACATATTATTCACTCATTTTAAGCCATCAATCTACCTCTGGGTGAACAAAATGAGCCGAAACGGATTAAAACGGAATTATAGTAAAATGTGAAAAGGAAAACTTTATTTTTTTTCAACGGGGGGGGGGGGCCTTGCTTGAGTTGAGTTTGTAATAAGAAGGGGCCTTGCTTGAGTTGAGTTTGTAATAAGAATCAGAATCAGAATCAGAATCAGAATCATCTTTAGAAGGGGCCTTGTTTGCCCCACAGAGCTTTTGGATTTGTTGCGTGACCCTCGTGGTGTTTGTAACCTTCCCCGGTGCAGTGAATAAAAGCTGCAGTCTCACACCTATGTGGCCTGAAGGTTTTTTTTACCTGACATTAAACTGTTTTTAAACTCCTATAAAATGATGTGCAGCCTCTAACTGTGATAAAGTCATGCCGCAAGAAAGACTGAAATATTTCACTGTGAGATGACATGTAGATTAGGTTGTACCTTCATACGGCACCTCAAGCTGACTCTTTACATTTACATTTAGTCATTTAGCAGACGCAACTTACATATGTGCGACTTACAATGTATACACATTTTACATTTACACTGATGGCACACTGCACATCAGGAGCAATTAGGGGTTCAGTGTCTTGCTCAAGGACACTTCGACAGGGAATCGAACTAGCAACCTTCTGATTACTAAACGACTTCTCTACCTCCTGTACCACTGTCGCACTCTTCTGTAAATGTAGCTAAACACACAGCTCTCTAGGTTACAGTACACAGCAAAGCAGGAAAGAAGAAGAGGGCTTTTCGTCATTCGCAAATGTCTTGAAGCAACACACAGCTGTGCAGTCTACTAATCCCTGGCACCAAGACGCTACCCAGACCTCTCAAATCAAATCAGCCTCGTGTAGCCTCCGTGATGGTCTCACGTTCTGGTTTGGTGAGGCTGTAATGTCATTATCCCAGTAGAGAGCAACCACTGGCTACATCAGGGGACGCAACTCATCGCCATCCGTTTTAGTTTATGTTCACAGTATTTGGCAGATGCTTTTTAACAGTTGAAAATAAACAAATAAATATAATAGAATCGTATAACTAGATAGAATCGAATAATGAATAGAATAATGAATAGAATAGCATAAATAAATAGAATAGACCAGAATAAATAAATAAAGAATAGTTTTCTCAATTCCATCTCCGTTGTGAGAGAGGGTGGTGCAGTACTGATGGTCCATTAGATGATGAACTCTCTCGGGTTTTACACACAACGCTTAAAAGGGTTTTGGCCAGGCCCTACCCTTCAATGCATATATTCATATGAATGCAATCACACACACACACGCACACACACACACACACACACACACTCACACAGAAAACCCTAAAAGAATCAATTACTACAGGAAATTACTTCTGTCAGAGTCAGGAACACTTAAATCTCTTTCCACCAATTACTACAGACAGAGACAGCCACACAGACAGAAACACACACACACACACACGCGCACACACGCACACACGCACACACACACACACACACACAGGTAGAAATGCATTTGCAAACAGACCCACATCTCCAGGCATCCGAGTGAGGGACAAGGGACAGTAGCAATGACAAGGTCAAAGGTCACGGCACAGCCAGCCAGTCTGACATGTTAGCTCATGTTAGGGTCAACTCACACAGCATTAGGAAAAGCAAACCACACATACAGGCTCGGAAAATGGATCTCAGGCTGTTATGGGACCCACCCGTCAGGACAGATCTGGGCTAGTAAGTGAGTGGGGCGACAGTGGTACAGGGGGTTGAGAAGTCGTTTAGTAATCAGAAGGTTGCTAGTTCGATTCCCTGTCGAAGCGTCCTTGAGCAAGACACTGAACCCTTAATTGCTCCTGATGTGCAGTGTGCCATCAGTGTAAATGTAAAATGTGTATACATGTGTAAGTCGCTTTGGATAAAAGCGTCTGCTAAATGACTAAATGTAAATGAGTGAGTGAGTGGGGTGAGAGGGGGAGGACAGGGAACCGGTGAGTTTTGTTAGAGAGGAGGAAGTGAGTTAGTGGTGTACCTTCAGGTTCTCACAGTGAAGGGGGCAGGCAGGCAGGCTTGAGGGAACAAAAAAAACGGGGAAACAAAGTCACATGATCCATTTTCAAAAACACAAGCAAGCAACATTCCCGTAAGTCTCTGCTTCTTTCTGACGACATCCAAAAACCTTCAGCGAAGCATTTTCTGGCTTTTCTGACTGACAAACACAGACAGGCAGGATGGATGTCACTCAAAACGAGTTACCATGACTCCTGGCAGAATCCTGAGGGTGAACCGGGTTCCGTTTCGGAAACTGTCCATTGTGACATCGTCTATTGTTGCATTAGTAGCAGAAACGGAGCGCTCATGCCGTGTGAAAGATCCAGAACTGTGTTCAGCTCAGAGAGCTGCCTGGGACTAGAACATGCCATGCACAACGCACAGCCAAAGGTCACTATGACCCAGCTGTTCAGGCATCAGTCATATGTGATCAGGACATGTGCACAAGCACACACACACACACACATACACACCTGTGTCTCTTTCACTGTTATTTTGTGTGTGTGTGTGTGTGTGTGTGTTTGTGTACATGTACGTGTATGAGTGCGTGTGTCTGTGTGCGTGAGAGAGAGAGAGAGACACATACACACCTCTGTCTCCCGTCATTGTTATCCTGTGTGTGTGTGTGTGTGTGTGTGTGTATATGTGTGTGTGTGTGTGTGTGTGTGTATGTGTGTGTGTAGGGGTGACAGGCAAAGGCATGTCACATTCCAGACAAAGGTTCCACCTCCACACCCCTCTAATCTAGATCTCCCCTGATCTCCCGCCCACTCCCCCTCTGCTCAGCTGGTCCAGGACCTGATGCCCCGCCCACTCCCCTCTCTGCTCAGCTGGTCCAGGACCTGATGCCCCGCCCACTCCCCCCTCTGCTCAGCTGGTCCAGGACCTGTGTGTAATTAGCCCCCCACTCCTGCTGCTAATGGCAGCACTCCCACACTCACCTTCACAAACAGGAACTAGCTCTTGTGTGTGTGTGTGTGTGTGTGTGTGTGTGTGTGTGTGTGTGTGTGTGTGTGTGTGTGTGTGTGTGTGTGTGTGTGTGTGTGTATGTGTGTGTGTGTGTGTGTGTGTGTGTGTTTTGTGTGTGTGTGTGTATATGTGTGTGTGTGTGTGTGTGTGTGTGTCTATGTGTGTGTGTGTGTGTGTGTGTGTGTGTGTGTGTGTGTGTGTTGTGTGTGTGTGTATATGTGTGTGTGTGTGTGTAGTGTATGTGTGTGTGTGTGTGTGTGTATGTGTATGTGTGTGTGTGAGAGAGAGCTCCCACACTCACCATCACAAACAGGAGGAGAATGCCAAGTCATGAGTCCCAGCGTCATGAATGATAGACCTGCTCACATCATCAGTGTGCGCCACCACACTACTGATGGTACGAGTGTTACTACCTCAGACGCTCTGGGACGGAACTGGCCCGGAGACTCCTGCTCTCGCTGAACTTAATAGTTCCCCCAAATGCTTCAACTTTTCCACTTGCATACTGTTAAGATTGGCTATTGTTTCTTTGAGGTCTTTGAGGTAACTTGCAATTACAGCAGTTACATTCCTGCACTTCTTTTTTCTGTCATTTTGTTATATTTCTTATGTAAAGTAGTAGTTATTGTTACACCAGGTTCTATTGCTCGTCGTAGCTTGACTATTCTCTCCCTTGTACGTCGCTTTGGACAAAAGCGTCTGCTAAATGACTAAATGTAATGTAAATGTAAATGTAAAGGGGAAGGACAGAAGAAGAAGTGTGTGTGTGTGTGTGTGTGAGTGTGTGTGTGTGAGTGTGTGTGTGAGTGTGTGTGTGAGTGTATCCAGATAGAGCACTGCAGTGTATGTGTGTGTGTGTGTGTGTGTGTGTATCCAGATAGAGCACTGCAGTGTATGTGTGTGTGTGTGTGTGTGTGTGTGTATCCAGATAGAGCACTGCAGTGTATGTGTGTGTGTGTGTGTGTGTGTGTGTGTGTGTGTGTGTGTGTATCCAGATAGAGCACTGCAGTGTATGTGTGTGTGTGTGTGTGAGTGTGTGTGTGTGTGTGTGTCTTGTGTGTGTGTGTGTGAGTGTATCCAGATAGAGCACTGCAGTGTATGTGTGTGTGTGTGAGTGTGTGTGTGTGTGAGTGTATCCAGATAGAGCACTGCAGTGTATGTGTGTGTGTGTGTGTGTGTGTGAGTGTGTGTGTGTGTGTGTGTGTGTGTGTGTGTCTTGTGTGTGTGTAAATGTAAATGTCATGGTAATATGCTGAGACTGAGAAGTAGGCCGTATTAACCGTTGGTGTCCTACAAGTAACAACACACTGAGGGAAACACTTCCACAGCCGTCAAAAGCAGTAAAGACAACGGTATTGATCTTGTGTGTACCTTTTCGCTTAATGTGACTCTTTTAAGTGGATCAGCAGAAACGCATCAGTCGGCACTTAAGCAATGATGCACAGCG